>NW_027143043.1:0-91473 GCF_026170545.1 Melanerpes formicivorus | reverse complement strand
CATTTGACTGCCTCCAGAAGTTAGATCAGATGGCAAATTGGATTTGGTGCTAGGTCTTTCCCTTTAGGTTTTACCCCAACAATGTTTTCATTAGTTTCGCTCACTCTCGAAATCAAGCATTTTACAGCAGGTTGGAGCAGCCTGTATCTCAGCACAGGAATAAGGTAGGGAAGAATTCTAAGGATCATTTTGACTGCCTCCAGAAGTTAGATCAGATGGCAAATTGGATTTGGTGCTAGGTCTTTCCCTTTAGGTTTTACCCCACAATGTTTTCATTAGTTTCGCTCACTCTCGAAATCAAGCATTTACAGCAGGTTGGAGCAGCCTGTATCTCCAGCACAGGAATAAGGTAGGGAAGAATTCTAAGGATCATTTGACTGCCTCCAGAAGTTAGATCAGATGGCAAATTGGATTTGGTGCTAGGTCTTTCCCTTTAGGTTTTACCCCAACAATGTTTTCATTAGTTTCGCTCACTCTCGAAATCAAGCATTTTACAGCAGGTTGGAGCAGCCTGTATCTCAGCACAGGAATAAGGTAGGGAAGAATTCTAAGGATCATTTTGACTGCCTCCAGAAGTTAGATCAGATGGCAAATTGGATTTGGTGCTAGGTCTTTCCCTTTAGGTTTTACCCCAACAATGTTTTTCATTAGTTTCGCTCACTCTCAAAATCAATCATTTTACAGCAGGTTGGAGCAGCCTGTATCTCAGCACAGGAATAAGGTAGGAAGAATTCTAAGGATCATTTTGACTGCCTCCAGAAGTTAGATCAGATGGCAAATTGGATTTGGTGCTAGGTCTTTCCCTTTAGGTTTTTCCCCAACAATGTTTTCATTAGTTTCGCTCACATCTCGAAATCAAGCATTTTACAGCAGGTTGGAGCAGCTGTATCTCAGCACAGGAATAAGGTAGGGAAGAATTCTAAGGATCATTTTGACTCGCCTCCAGAAGTTAGATCAGATGGCTAATTGGATTTGGTGCTAGGTCTTTCCCTTTAGGTTTTACCCCAACAATGTTTTCATTAGTTTCGCTCACATCTCGAAATCAAGCATTTTACAGCATGTTGGAGCAGCCTGTATCTCAGCACAGGAATAAGGTAGGGAAGAATTCTAAGGATCATTTTGACTGCCTCCAGAAGTTAGATCAGATGGCAAATTGGATTTGGTGCTAGGTCTTTCCCTTTAGGTTTTACCCCAACAATGTTTTCATTAGTTTCGCTCACTCTCAAAATCAAGCATTTTACAGCAGGTTGGAGCAGCCTGTATCTCAGCACAGGAATAAGGTAGGGAAGAATTCTAAGGATCATTTTGACTGCCTCCAGAAGTTAGATCAGATGGCATAATTGGATTGGTGCTAGGTCTTTTCCCTTTAGGTTTTACCCCAACAATGTTTTCATTAGTTTCGCTCACTCTCGAAATCAAGCATTTTACAGCAGGTTGGAGCAGCCTGTATCTCAGCACAGGAATAAGGGTAGGGAAGAATTCTAAGGATCATTTTTGACTGCCTCAGAAGTTAGATCAGATGGCAAATTGGATTTGGTGCTAGGTCTTTCCCTTTAGGTTTTACCCCAACATATGTTTTCATTAGTTTCCGCTCACTCTCGAAATCAAGCATTTTACAGCAGGTTGGAGCAGCCTGTATCTCAGCACAGGAATAAGGTAGGGAAGAATTCTAAGGATCATTTTGACTGCCTCCAGAAGTTAGATCAGATGGCAAATTGGATTTGGTGCTAGGTCTTTCCCTTTAGGTTTTACCCCAACAATGTTTTCATTAGTTTCGCTCACTCTCGAAAATCAAGCATTTACAGCAGGTTGGAGCAGCCTGTATCTCAGCACAGGAATAAGGTAGGAAGAATTCTAAGGATCATTTTGACTGCCTCCAGAAGTTAGATCAGATGGCAAATTGGATTTGGTGCTAGGTCTTTCCCTTTAGGTTTTACCACAACAATGTTTCATTAGTTTCGCTCACTCTCGAAATCAAGGCATTTTACAGCAGGTTGGAGCAGCCTGTATCTCAGCACAGTAATAAGGTAGGGGAAGAATTCTAAGGATCATTTTGACTGCCTCCAGAAGTTAGATCAGATGGCAAATTGGATTTGGTGCTAGGTCTTTCCCTTTAGGTTTTACCCCAACAATGGTTTTCATTTAGTTTCGCTCACTCTCGAAATCAAGCATTTTACAGCAGGTTGGAGCAGCCTGTATCTCAGCACAGGAATAAGGTAGGGAAGAATTCTAAGGATCATTTTGACTGCCTCCAGAAGTTAGATCAGATGGCAAATCGGATTTGGTGCTAGGTCTTTCCCTTTAGGTTTTACCCCAACAATGTTTTCATTAGTTTCGCTCACTCTCGAAATCAAGCATTTTACAGCAGGTTGGAGCAGCCTGTATCTCAGCACAGGAATAAGGTAGGGAAGAATTCTAAGGATCATTTTGACTGCCTCCAGAAGTTAGATCAGATGGCAAATTGGATTTGGTGCTAGGTCTTTCCCTTTAGGTTTTACCCCAACAATGTTTTCATTAGTTTCGCTCACTCTCGAAATCAAGCATTTTACAGCAGGTTGGAGCAGCCTGTATCTCAGCACAGGAATAAGGTAGGGAAGAATTCTAAGGATCATTTTTGACTGCCTCCAGAAGTTAGATCAGATGGCAAATTGGATTGGTGCTAGGTCTTTCCCTTTAGGTTTTACCCCAACAATGTTTTCATTAGTTCGCTCATCTCGAAATCAAGCATTTTACAGCAGGTTGGAGCAGCCTGTATCTCAGCACAGGAATAAGGTAGGGAAGAATTCTAAGGATCATTTTGACTGCCTCCAGAAGTTAGATCAGATGGCAAATTGGATTTGGTGCTAGGTCTTTCCCTTAGGTTTTAACCCCAACAATGTTTTCATTAGTTTCGCTCACTCTCTCGAAATCAAGCATTTTACAGCAGGTTGGAGCAGCCTGTATCTCAGCACAGGAATAAGGTAGGGAAGAATTCTAAGGATCATTTTTGACTGCCTCCAGAAGTTAGATCAGATGGCAAATTGGATTTGGTGCTAGGTCTTTCCCTTTAGGTTTTACCCCAACAATGTTTTCATTAGTTCGCTCACATCTCGAAATCAAGCATTTTACAGCAGGTTGGAGCAGCCTGTATCTCAGCACAGGAATAAGGTAGGGAAGAATTCAAATACTCATTTTGACTGCCCTCCAGAAGTTAGATCAGATGGCAAATTGGATTTGGTGCTAGGTCTTTCCTTTAGGTTTTACCCCAACAATGTTTTCATTAGTTTCGCTCACTCTCGAAATCAAGCATTTTACAGCAGGTTGGAGCAGCCTGTATCTCAGCACAGGAATAAGGTAGGGAAGAATTCAAATACTCATTTTGACTGCCTCCAGAAGTTAGATCAGATGGCAAATTGGATTTGGTGCTAGGTCTTTCCCTTTAGGTTTTACCCCAACAATGTTTTCATTAGTTTCGCTCACTCTCGAAATCAAGCATTTTACAGCAGGTTGGAGCAGCCTGTATCTCAGCACAGGAATAAGGGTATGGGAAGAATTCTAAGGATCATTTTGACTGCCTCCAGAAGTTAGATCAGATGGCAAATTGGATTTGGTGCTAGGTCTTTCCTTTAGGTTTTACCCCAACAATGTTTTCATTAGTTTCGCTCACTCTCGAAATCAAGCATTTTACAGCAGGTTGGAGCAGCCTGTATCTCAGCACAGGAATAAGGTAGGGGAAGAATTCTAAGGATCATTTTGACTGCCTCCAGAAGTTAGATCAGATGGCAAATTGGATTTGGTGCTAGGTCTTTCCCTTTAGGTTTTACCCCAACAATGTTTTCATTAGTTTCGCTCACTCTCAAAATCAAGCATTTTACAGCAGGTTGGAGCAGCCTGTATCTCAGCACAGGAATAAGGTAGGGAAGAATTCTAAGGATCATTTTGACTGCCTCCAGAAGTTAGATCAGATGGCAAATTGGATTTGGTGCTAGGTCTTTCCCCTTTAGGTTTTACCCCAACAATGTTTTCATTAGTTTCGCTCACTCTCGAAATCAAGCATTTTACAGCAGGTTGGAGCAGCCTGTATCTCAGCACAGGAATAAGGTAGGGGAAGAATTCTAAGGATCATTTTGACTGCCTCCAGAAGTTAGATCAGATGGCAAATTGGATTTGGTTGCTAGGTCTTTCCCTTTAGGTTTTACCCCAACAATGTTTTCATTAGTTTCGCTCACTCTCGAAATCAAGCATTTTACAGCAGGTTGGAGCAGCCTGTATCTCAGCACAGGAATAAGGTAGGGGAAGAATTCTAAGGATCATTTTGACTGTCCTCCAGAAGTTAGATCAGATGGCAAATGGATTTGGTGCTAGGTCTTTCCCTTTAGGTTTTACCCCAACAATGTTTTCATTAGTTTCGCTCACTCTCGAAATCAAGCATTTTACAGCAGGTTGGAGCAGCCTGTATCTCAGCACAGGAATAAGGTAGGGAAGAATTCTAAGGATCATTTTGACTGCCTCCAGAAGTTAGATCCAGATGGCAAATTGGATTTGGTGCTAGGTCTTTCCCTTTAGGTTTTACCCCAACAATGTTTTCATTAGTTTCGCTCACTCTCGAAATCAAGCATTTTACAGCAGGTTGGAGCAGCCTGTATCTCAGCACAGGAATAAGGTAGGGAAGAATTCTAAGGATCATTTTGACTGCCTCCAGAAAGTTAGATCAGATGGCAAATTGGATTTGGTGCTAGGTCTTTCCCTTTAGGTTTTACCCCAACAATGTTTTCATTAGTTTCGCTCACTCTCGAAATCAAGCATTTTACAGCAGGTTGGAGCAGCCTGTATCTCAGCACAGGAATAAGGGTAGGGAAGAATTCAAATACTCATTTTGACTGCCTCCAGAAGTTAGATCAGATGGCAAATTGGATTTGGTGCTAGAGGTCTTTCCCTTTAGGTTTTACCCCAACAATGTTTTCATTAGTTTCGCTCACTCTCGAAATCAAGCATTTTACAGCAGGTTGGAGCAGCCTGTATCTCAGCACAGGAATAAGGTAGGGAAGAATTCAAATACTCATTTTGACTGCCTCCAGAAGTTAGATCAGATGGCAAATTGGATTTGGTGCTAGGTCTTTCCCTTTAGGTTTTACCCAACAATGTTTTTCATTAGTTTCGCTCACTCTCGAAATCAAGCATTTTACAGCAGGTTGGAGCAGCCTGTATCTCAGCACAGGAATAAGGTAGGGAAGAATTCAAATACTCATTTTGACTGCCTCCAGAAGTTAGATCAGATGGCAAATTGGATTTGGTGCTAGGTCTTTCCCTTTAGGTTTTACCCCAACAATGTTTTCATTAGTTTCGCTTCACTCTCGAAATCAAGGCATTTTACAGCAGGTTGGAGCAGCCTGTATCTCAGCACAGGAATAAGGTAGGGAAGAATTCTAAGGATCATTTTTGACTGCCTCCAGAAGTTAGATCAGATGGCAATTGGATTTGGTGCTAGGTCTTTCCCTTTAGGTTTTACCCCAACAATGTTTTCATTAGTTTCGCTCACTCTCGAAAATCAAGCATTTTACAGCAGGTTGGAGCAGCCTGTATCTCAGCACAGGAATAAGGTAGGGAAGAATTCTAGAGATCATTTTGACTGCCTCCAGAAGTTAGATCAGATGGCAAATTGGATTTGGTGCTAGGTCCTTTCCCTTTAGGTTTTACCCCAACAATGTTTTTCATTAGTTTCGCTCACTCTCGAAATCAAGCATTTTACAGCAGTTGGAGCAGCCTGTATCTCAGCACAGGAATAAGGTAGGGAAGAATTCTAAGGATCATTTTGACTGCCTCCAGAAGTTAGATCAGATGGCAAATTGGATTTGGTGCTAGGTCCTTTCCCTTTAGGTTTTTACCCCAACAATGTTTTCATTAGTTTCGCTCACTCTCGAAATCAAGCATTTTAACAGCAGTTGGAGCAGCCTGTATCTCAGCACAGGAATAAGGTAGGGAAGAATTCTAAGGATCATTTTGACTGCCTCCAGAAGTTAGATCAGATGGCAAATTGGATTTGGTGCTAGGTCTTTCCCTTTAGGTTTTACCCCAACAATGTTTTCATTAGTTTTGCTCACTCTCAAAATCAAGCATTTTACAGCAGGTTGGAGCAGCCTGTATCTCAGCACAGGAATAAGGTAGGGAAGAATTCTAAGGATCATTTTGACTGCCTCCAGAAGTTAGATCAGATGGCAAATTGGATTTGGGGCTAGGTCTTTCCCTTTTAGGTTTTACGCCAACAATGTTTTCATTAGTTTCGCTCACTCTCGAAATCAAGCATTTTACAGCAGGTTGGAGCAGCCTGTATCTCAGCACAGGAATAAGGTAGGGAAGAATTCTAAGGATCATTTTGACTGCCTCCAGAAGTTAGATCAGATGGCAAATTGGATTTGGTGCTAGGTCTTTCCCTTAGGTTTTACCCCAACAATGTTTTCATTAGTTTCGCTCACTCTCGAAATCAAGCATTTTACAGCAGGTTGGAGCAGCCTGTATCTCAGCACATGGAATAAGGTAGGGAAGAATTCTAAGGATCATTTTGACTGCCTCCAGAAGTTAGATCAGATGGCAAATTGGATTTGGTGGCTAGGTCTTTCCCTTTAGGTTTTATACCCCAACAATGTTTTCATTAGTTTCGCTCACTCTCGAAATCATGCATTTTACAGCAGGTTGGAGCAGCCTGTATCTCAGCACAGGAATAAGGTAGGGAAGAATTCTAAGGATCATTTTGACTGCCTCCAGAAGTTAGATCAGATGGCAAATTGGATTTGGTGCTAGGTCTTTCCCTTTAGGTTTTACCCCAACAATGTTTTCATTAGTTCCTCGCTCACCTCTCGAAATCAAGCATTTTACAGCAGGTTGGAGCAGCCTGTATCTCAGCACAGGAATAAGGTAGGGAAGAATTCTAAGGATCATTTGACTGCCTCCAGAAGTTAGATCAGATGGCAAAATTGGATTTGGTGCTAGGTCTTTCCCTTTAGGTTTTACCCCAACAATGTTTTCATTAGTTTCGCTCACTCTCGAAATCAAGCATTTTACAGCAGGTTGGAGCAGCCTGTATCTCAGCACAGGAATAAGGTAGGGAAGAATTCTAAGGGATCATTTGACTGCCTCCAGAAGTTAGATCAGATGGCAAATTGGATTTGGTGCTAGGTCTTTCCCTTTAGGTTTTACCCCAACAATGTTTTCATAGTTTCGCTCACTCTCGAAAATCAAGCATTTTACAGCAGTTGGAGCAGCCTGTATCTCAGCACACAGGAATAAGGTAGGGAAGAATTCTAAGGATCATTTTGACTGCCTCCAGAAGTTAGATCAGATGGCAAATTGGATTTGGTGCTAGGTCTTTCCCTTTAGGTTTTACCCCAACAATGTTTTCATTAGTTTCGCTCACTCTCGAAATCAAGCATTTTACAGCAGGTTGGAGCAGCCTGTATCTCAGCACAGGAATAAGGTAGGGAAGAATTCTAAGGATCATTTTGACTGCCTCCAGAAGTTAGATCAGATGGCAAATTGGATTTGGTGCTAGGTCTTTCCCTTTAGGTTTTACCCCAACAATGTTTTCATTAGTTTCGCTCACTCTCGAAATCAAGCATTTTACAGCAGGTTGGAGCAGCCTGTATCTCAGCACAGGAATAAGGTAGGGAAGAATTCTAAGGATCATTTTGACTGCCTCCAGAAGTTAGATCAGATGGCAACTTGGATTTGGTGCTAGGTCTTTCCCCTTTAGGTTTTACCCCAACAATGTTTTCATTAGTTTCGCTCACTCTCGAATCAAGCATTTTACAGCAGGTTGGAGCAGCCTGTATCTCAGCACAGGAATAAGGTAGGGAAGAATTCTAAGGATCATTTTGACTGCCTCCAGAAGTTAGATCAGATGGCAAATTGGATTTGGTGCTAGGTCTTTCCCTTTAGGTTTTACCCCAACAATGTTTTCATTAGTTTCGCTCACCTCTCGAAATCAAGCATTTTACAGCAGGTTGGAGCAGCCTGTATCTCAGCACAGGAATAAGGTAGGGAAGAATTCTAAGGATCATTTTGACTGCCTCCAGAAGTTAGATCAGATGGCAAAATTGGATTTGGTGCTAGGTCTTTCCCTTTAGGTTTTACCCCAACAATGTTTTCATTAGTTTCGCTCACTCTCGAAATCAAGCATTTTTACAGCAGGTTGGAGCAGCCTGTATCTCAGCACAGGAATAAGGTAGGGAAGAATTCTAAGGATCATTTTGACTGCCTCCAGAAGTTAGATCAGATGGCAACTTGGATTTGTGCTAGGTCGTTCCCTTTAGGTTTTAACCCCAACAATGTTTTCATTAGTTTCGCTCACTCTCGAAATCAAGCATTTTACAGCAGGTTGGAGCAGCCTGTATCTCAGCACAGGAATAAGGTAGGGAAGAAATTCTAAGGATCATTTTGACTGCCTCCAGAAGTTAGATCAGATGGCAAATTGGATTTGGTGCTAGGTCTTTCCCTTTAGGTTTTACCCCCAACAATGTTTTCATTAGTTTCGCTCACTCTCGAAATCAAGCATTTTACAGCAGGTTGGAGCAGCCTGTATCTCAGCACAGGAATAAGGTAGGGAAGAATTCTAAGGATCATTTTGACTGCCTCCAGAAGTTAGATCAGATGGCAAATTGGATTTGGTGCTAGGTCTTTCCCTTTAGGTTTTACCCCAACAATGTTTTCATTAGTTTCGCTCACTCTCGAAATCAAAGGCATTTTACAGCAGGTTGGAGCAGCCTGTATCTCAGCACAGGAATAAGGTAGGGAAGAATTCAAATACTCATTTTGACTGCCTCCAGAAGTTAGATCAGATGGCAAATTGGATTTGGTGCTAGGTCTTTCCCTTTAGGTTTTACCCCAACAATCTTTTCATTAGTTTCGCTCACTCTCGAAATCAAGCATTTTACAGCAGGTTGGAGCAGCCTGTATCTCAGCACAGGAATAAGGTAGGGAAGAATTCTAAGGATCATTTTGGACTGCCTCCAGAAGTTAGATCAGATGGCAAATTGGATTTGGTGCTAGGTCTTTCCCTTTAGGTTTTACCCCAACAATGTTTTCATTAGTTTCGCTCACTCTCGAAATCAAGCATTTTACAGCAGGTTGGAGCAGCCTGTATCTCAGCACAGGAATAAGGTAGGGAAGAATTCTAAGGATCATTTTGACTGCCTCCAGAAGTTAGATCAGATGGCAAATTGGATTTGGTGCTAGGTCTTTCCCCTTTAGGTTTTACCCCAACAATGTTTTCATTAGTTTCGCTCACTCTCGAAATCAAGCATTTTACAGCAGGTTGGAGCAGCCTGTATCTCAGCACAGGAATAAGGTAGGGGAAGAATTCTAAGGCTCATTTTGACTGCCTCCAGAAGTTAGATCAGATGGCAAATTGGATTTGGTGCTAGGTCTTTCCCTTTAGGTTTTACCCCAACAATGTTTTCATTAGTTTCGCTCACTCTCGAAATCAAGCATTTTACAGCAGGTTGGAGCAGCCTGTATCTCAGCACAGGAATAAGGTAGGGAAGAATTCTAAAGGATCATTTGACTGCCTCCAGAAGTTAGATCAGATGGCAAATTGGATTTGGTGCTAGGTCTTTCCCTTTAGGTTTTACCCCAACAATGTTTTCATTAGTTTCGCTCACTCTCGAAATCAAGCATTTTACAGCAGGTTGGAGCAGCCTGTATCTCAGCACAGGGAATAAGGTAGGGAAGAATTCTAAGGATCATTTTTGACTGCCTCCAGAAGTTAGATCAGATGGCAACTTGGATTTGGTGCTAGGTCTTTCCCTTTAGGTTTTACCCCAACAATGTTTTCATTAGTTTCGCTCACTCTCGAAATCAAGCATTTTACAGCAGGTTGGAGCAGCCTGTATCTCAGCACAGGAATAAGGTAGGGAAGAATTCTAAGGATCATTTTGACTGCCTCCAGAAGTTAGATCAGATGGCAAATTGGATTTGGTGCTAGGTCTTTCCCTTTAGGTTTTACCCCAACAATGTTTTCATTAGTTTCGCTCACTCTCGAAATCAAGCATTTTACAGCAGGTTGGAGCCAGCCTGTATCTCAGCACAGGAATAAGGTAGGGAAGAATTCTAAGGATCATTTTGACTGCCTCCAGAAGTTAGATCAGATGGCAAATTGGATTTGTGCTAGGTCTTTCCCTTTAGGTTTTACCCCAACAATGTTTTTCATTAGTTTCGCTCACTCTCGAAATCAAGCATTTTACAGCAGGTTGGAGCAGCCTGTATCTCAGCACAGGAATAAGGTAGGGAAGAATTCAAATACTCATTTTGACTGCCTCCAGAAGTTAGATCAGATGGCAACTTGGATTGGTGCTAGGTCTTTCCCCTTTAGGTTTTACCCCAACAATGTTTTCATTAGTTTCGCTCACATCTCGAAATCAAGCATTTTACAGCAGGTTGGAGCAGCCTGTATCTCAGCACAGGAATAAGGTAGGGAAGAATTCTAAGGATCATTTTGACTGCCTCCAGAAGTTAGATCAGATGGCAAATTGGATTTGGTGCTAGGTCTTTCCCTTTAGGTTTTACCCCCAACAATGTTTTCATTAGTTTCGCTCACTCTCGAAATCAAGCATTTTACAGCAGGTTGGAGCAGCCTGTATCTCAGCACAGGAATAAGGTAGGGAAGAATTCTAAGGATCATTTTGACTGCCTCCAGAAGTTAGATCAGATGGCAAATTGGATTTGGTGCTAGGTCTTTCCCTTTAGGTTTTACCCCAACAATGTTTTCATTAGTTTCGCTCACTCTCGAAATCAAGCATTTTACAGCAGGTTGGAGCAGCCTGTATCTCAGCACAGGAATAAGGTAGGAAGAATTCTAAGGATCATTTTGACTGCCTCCAGAAGTTAGATCAGATGGCAAATTGGATTTGGTGCTAGGTCTTTCCCTTTAGGTTTTACCCCAAACAATGTTTTCATTAGTTTCGCTCACTCTCGAAATCAAGCATTTTACAGCAGGTTGGAGCAGCCTGTATCTCAGCACAGGAATAAGGTAGGGAAGAATTCTAAGGATCATTTTTGACTGCCTCCAGAAGTTAGATCAGATGGCAAATTGGATTTGGTGCTAGGTCTTTCCCTTTAGGTTTTACCCCAACAATGTTTTCATTAGTTTCGCTCACTCTCGAAATCAAGCATTTTACAGCAGGTTGGAGCAGCCTGTATCTCAGCACAGGAATAAAGGTAGGGAAGAATTCTAAGGATCATTTTGACTGCCTCCAGAAGTTAGATCAGATGGCAAATTGGATTTGGTGCTAGGGTCTTTCCCTTTAGGTTTTACCCCAACAATGTTTTCATTAGTTTCGCTCACTCTCGAAATCAAGCATTTTACAGCAGGTTGGAGCAGCCTGTATCTCAGCACAGGAATAAGGTAGGGAAGAATTCTAAGGATCATTTTGACTGCCTCCAGAAGTTAGATCAGATGGCAAATTGGATTTGGTGCTAGGTCTTTCCCTTTAGGTTTTACCCCAACAATGTTTTCATTAGTTTCGCTCACTCTCGAAATCAAGCATTTTACAGCAGGTTGGAGCAGCCTGTATCTCAGCACAGGAATAAGGTAGGGAAGAATTCTAAGGATCATTTTGACTGCCTCCAGAAGTTGGATCAGATGGCAAATTGGATTTGGTGCTAGGTCTTTCCCTTAGGTTTTACCCCAACAATGTTTTCATTAGTTTCGCTCACTCTTGAAATCAAGCATTTTACAGCAGGTTGGAGCAGCCTGTATCTCAGCACAGGAATAAGGTAGGGAAGAATTCTAAGGCTCATTTTGACTGCCTCCAGAAGTTAGATCAGATGGCAAATTGGATTTGGTGCTAGGTCTTTCCCTTTAGGTTTTACCCCAACAATCTTTTCATTAGTTTCGCTCACTCTCGAAATCAAGCATTTTACAGCAGGTTGGAGCAGCCTGTATCTCAGCACAGGAATAAGGTAGGAAGAATTCTAAGGATCATTTTAACTGCCATCCAGAAGTTAGATCAGATGGCAACTTGGATTGGTGCTAGGTCTTTCCCTTTAGGTTTTACCCCAACAATGTTTTCATTAGTTTCGCTCACTCTCGAAATCAAGCATTTTACAGCAGGTTGGAGCAGCCTGTATCTCAGCACAGGAATAAGGTAGGGAAGAATTCTAAGGATCATTTTGACTGCCTCCAGAAGTTAGATCAGATGGCAAATTGGATTTGGTGCTAGGTCTTTCCTTTAGGTTTTACCCCAACAATGTTTTCATTAGTTTCGCTCACTCTCGAAATCAAGCATTTTACAGCAGGTTGGAGCAGCCTGTATCTCAGCACAGGAATAAGGTAGGGAAGAATTCTAAGGATCATTTTGACTGCCTCCAGAAGTTAGATCAGATTGGCAACTTGGATTTGGTGCTAGGTCTTTCCCTTTAGGTTTTACCCCAACAATGTTTTCATTAGTTTCGCTCACTCTCGAAATCAAGCATTTTACAGCAGGTTGGAGCAGCCTGTATCTCAGCACAGGAATAAGGTAGGGAAGAATTCAAATACTCATTTTGACTGCCTCCAGAAGCTAGATCAGATGGCAAATTGGATTTGGTGCTAGGTCTTTCCCTTTAGGTTTTACCCCAACAATGTTTTCATTAGTTTCGCTCACTCTCGAAATCAAGCATTTTACAGCAGGTTGGAGCAGCCTGTATCTCAGCACAGGAATAAGGTAGGGAAGAATTCTAAGGATCATTTTGACTGCCTCCAGAAGTTAGATCAGATGGCAAATTGGATTTGGTGCTAGGTCTTTCCCTTTAGGTTTTACCCCAACAATGTTTTCATTAGTTTCGCTCACTCTCGAAATCAAGCATTTTACAGCAGGTTGGAGCAGCCTGTATCTCAGCACAGGAATAAGGTAGGGAAGAATTCTAAGGATCATTTTGACTGCCTCCAGAAGTTAGATCAGATGGCAAATTGGATTTGGTGCTAGGTCTTTCCCTTTAGGTTTTACCCCAACAATGTTTTCATTAGTTTCGCTCACTCTTGAAATCAAGCATTTTACAGCAGGTTGGAGCAGCCTGTATCTCAGCACAGGAATAAGGTAGGGAAGAATTCTAAGGATCATTTTGACTGCCTCCAGAAGTTAGATCAGATGGCAAATTGGATTTGGTGCTAGGTCTTTCCCTTTAGGTTTTACCCCAACAATGTTTTCATTAGTTTCGCTCACTCTCGAAATCAAGCATTTTACAGCAGGTTGGAGCAGCCTGTATCTCAGCACAGGAATAAGGTAGGGAAGAATTCTAAGGATCATTTTGACTGCCTCCAGAAGTTAGATCAGATGGCAAATTGGATTTGGTGCTAGGTCTTTCCCTTTAGGTTTTACCCCAACAATGTTTTCATTAGTTTCGCTCACTCTCGAAATCAAGCATTTTACAGCAGGTTGGAGCAGCCTGTATCTCAGCACAGGAATAAGGTAGGGAAGAATTCTAAGGATCATTTTGACTGCCTCCAGAAGTTAGATCAGATGGCAAATTGGATTTGGTGCTAGGTCTTTCCCTTTAGGTTTTACCCCAACAATGTTTTCATTAGTTTCGCTCACTCTCGAAATCAAGCATTTTACAGCAGGTTGGAGCAGCCTGTATCTCAGCACAGGAATAAGGTAGGGAAGAATTCTAAGGATCATTTTGACTGCCTCCAGAAGTTAGATCAGATGGCAAATTGGATTTGGTGCTAGGTCTTTCCCTTTAGGTTTTACCCCAACAATGTTTTCATTAGTTTCGCTCACTCTCGAAATCAAGCATTTTACAGCAGGTTGGAGCAGCCTGTATCTCAGCACAGGAATAAGGTAGGGAAGAATTCAAATACTCATTTTGACTGCCTCCAGAAGTTAGATCAGATGGCAAATTGGATTTGGTGCTAGGTCTTTCCCTTTAGGTTTTACCCCAACAATGTTTTCATTAGTTTCGCTCACTCTCGAAATCAAGCATTTTACAGCAGGTTGGAGCAGCCTGTATCTCAGCACAGGAATAAGGTAGGGAAGAATTCTAAGGATCATTTTGACTGCCTCCAGAAGTTAGATCAGATGGCAAATTGGATTTGGTGCTAGGTCTTTCCCTTTAGGTTTTACCCCAACAATGTTTTCATTAGTTTCGCTCACTCTCGAAATCAAGCATTTTACAGCAGGTTGGAGCAGCCTGTATCTCAGCACAGGAATAAGGTAGGGAAGAATTCAAATACTCATTTTGACTGCCTCCAGAAGTTAGATCAGATGGCAAAATTGGATTTGGTGCTAGGTCTTTCCCTTTAGGTTTTACCCCAACAATCTTTTCATTAGTTTCGCTCACTCTCGAAATCAAGCATTTTACAGCAGGTTGGAGCAGCCTGTATCTCAGCACAGGAATAAGGTAGGGAAGAATTCTAAGGATCATTTTGACTGCCTCCAGAAGTTAGATCAGATGGCAAATTGGATTTGGTGCTAGGTCTTTCCCTTTAGGTTTTACCCCAACAATGTTTTCATTAGTTTCGCTCACTCTCGAAATCAAGCATTTTACAGCAGGTTGGAGCAGCCTGTATCTCAGCACAGGAATAAGGTAGGGAAGAATTCAAATACTCATTTTGACTGCCTCCAGAAGTTAGATCAGATGGCAAATTGGATTTGGTGCTAGGTCTTTCCCTTTAGGTTTTACCCCAACAATGTTTTCATTAGTTTCGCTCACTCTCGAAATCAAGCATTTTACAGCAGGTTGGAGCAGCCTGTATCTCAGCACAGGAATAAGGTAGGGAAGAATTCTAAGGATCATTTTGACTGCCTCCAGAAGTTAGATCAGATGGCAAATTGGATTTGGTGCTAGGTCTTTCCCTTTAGGTTTTACCCCAACAATGTTTTCATTAGTTTCGCTCACTCTCGAAATCAAGCATTTTACAGCAGGTTGGAGCAGCCTGTATCTCAGCACAGGAATAAGGTAGGGAAGAATTCTAAGGATCATTTTGACTGCCTCCAGAAGTTAGATCAGATGGCAAATTGGATTTGGTGCTAGGTCTTTCCCTTTAGGTTTTACCCCAACAATGTTTTCATTAGTTTCGCTCACTCTCGAAATCAAGCATTTTACAGCAGGTTGGAGCAGCCTGTATCTCAGCACAGGAATAAGGTAGGGAAGAATTCTAAGGATCATTTTGACTGCCTCCAGAAGTTAGATCAGATGGCAAATTGGATTTGGTGCTAGGTCTTTCCCTTTAGGTTTTACCCCAACAATGTTTTCATTAGTTTCGCTCACTCTCGAAATCAAGCATTTTACAGCAGGTTGGAGCAGCCTGTATCTCAGCACAGGAATAAGGTAGGGAAGAATTCTAAGGATCATTTTGACTGCCTCCAGAAGTTAGATCAGATGGCAAATTGGATTTGGTGCTAGGTCTTTCCCTTTAGGTTTTACCCCAACAATGTTTTCATTAGTTTCGCTCACTCTCGAAATCAAGCATTTTACAGCAGGTTGGAGCAGCCTGTATCTCAGCACAGGAATAAGGTAGGGAAGAATTCTAAGGATCATTTTGACTGCCTCCAGAAGTTAGATCAGATGGCAAATTGGATTTGGTGCTAGGTCTTTCCCTTTAGGTTTTACCCCAACAATGTTTTCATTAGTTTCGCTCACTCTCGAAATCAAGCATTTTACAGCAGGTTGGAGCAGCCTGTATCTCAGCACAGGAATAAGGTAGGGAAGAATTCTAAGGATCATTTTGACTGCCTCCAGAAGTTAGATCAGATGGCAAATTGGATTTGGTGCTAGGTCTTTCCCTTTAGGTTTTACCCCAACAATGTTTTCATTAGTTTCGCTCACTCTCGAAATCAAGCATTTTACAGCAGGTTGGAGCAGCCTGTATCTCAGCACAGGAATAAGGTAGGGAAGAATTCAAATACTCATTTTGACTGCCTCCAGAAGTTAGATCAGATGGCAAATTGGATTTGGTGCTAGGTCTTTCCCTTTAGGTTTTACCCCAACAATGTTTTCATTAGTTTCGCTCACTCTCGAAATCAAGCATTTTACAGCAGGTTGGAGCAGCCTGTATCTCAGCACAGGAATAAGGTAGGGAAGAATTCTAAGGATCATTTTGACTGCCTCCAGAAGTTAGATCAGATGGCAAATTGGATTTGGTGCTAGGTCTTTCCCTTTAGGTTTTACCCCAACAATGTTTTCATTAGTTTCGCTCACTCTCGAAATCAAGCATTTTACAGCAGGTTGGAGCAGCCTGTATCTCAGCACAGGAATAAGGTAGGGAAGAATTCAAATACTCATTTTGACTGCCTCCAGAAGTTAGATCAGATGGCAAATTGGATTTGGTGCTAGGTCTTTCCCTTTAGGTTTTACCCCAACAATGTTTTCATTAGTTTCGCTCACTCTCGAAATCAAGCATTTTACAGCAGGTTGGAGCAGCCTGTATCTCAGCACAGGAATAAGGTAGGGAAGAATTCTAAGGATCATTTTGACTGCCTCCAGAAGTTAGATCAGATGGCAAATTGGATTTGGTGCTAGGTCTTTCCCTTTAGGTTTTACCCCAACAATGTTTTCATTAGTTTCGCTCACTCTCGAAATCAAGCATTTTACAGCAGGTTGGAGCAGCCTGTATCTCAGCACAGGAATAAGGTAGGGATGAATTCAAATACTCATTTTGACTGCCTCCAGAAGTTAGATCAGATGGCAAATTGGATTTGGTGCTAGGTCTTTCCCTTTAGGTTTTACCCCAACAATGTTTTCATTAGTTTCGCTCACTCTCGAAATCAAGCATTTTACAGCAGGTTGGAGCAGCCTGTATCTCAGCACAGGAATAAGGTAGGGAAGAATTCTAAGGATCATTTTGACTGCCTCCAGAAGTTAGATCAGATGGCAAATTGGATTTGGTGCTAGGTCTTTCCCTTTAGGTTTTACCCCAACAATGTTTTCATTAGTTTCGCTCACTCTCGAAATCAAGCATTTTACAGCAGGTTGGAGCAGCCTGTATCTCAGCACAGGAATAAGGTAGGGAAGAATTCTAAGGATCATTTTGACTGCCTCCAGAAGTTAGATCAGATGGCAAATTGGATTTGGTGCTAGGTCTTTCCCTTTAGGTTTTACCCCAACAATGTTTTCATTAGTTTCGCTCACTCTCGAAATCAAGCATTTTACAGCAGGTTGGAGCAGCCTGTATCTCAGCACAGGAATAAGGTAGGGAAGAATTCAAATACTCATTTTGACTGCCTCCAGAAGTTAGATCAGATGGCCAATGCAATTTGGTGCTAGGCCTTTCCCTTTAGGTTTTACCCCAACAATCTTTTCATTAGTTTCGCTCACTCTCGAAATCAAGCATTTTACAGCAGGTTGGAGCAGCCTGTATCTCAGCACAGGAATAAGGTAGGGAAGAATTCAAATACTCATTTTGACTGCCTCCAGAAGTTAGATCAGATGGCCAATGGAATTTGGTGCTAGGTCTTTCCCTTTAGGTTTTACCCCAACAATGTTTTCATTAGTTTCGCTCACTCTCGAAATCAAGCATTTTACAGCAGGTTGGAGCAGCCTGTATCTCAGCACAGGAATAAGGTAGGGAAGAATTCTAAGGATCATTTTGACTGCCTCCAGAAGTTAGATCAGATGGCAAATTGGATTTGGTGCTAGGTCTTTCCCTTTAGGTTTTACCCCAACAATGTTTTCATTAGTTTCGCTCACTCTCGAAATCAAGCATTTTACAGCAGGTTGGAGCAGCCTGTATCTCAGCACAGGAATAAGGTAGGGAAGAATTCTAAGGATCATTTTGACTGCCTCCAGAAGTTAGATCAGATGGCAAATTGGATTTGGTGCTAGGTCTTTCCCTTTAGGTTTTACCCCAACAATGTTTTCATTAGTTTCGCTCACTCTCGAAATCAAGCATTTTACAGCAGGTTGGAGCAGCCTGTATCTCAGCACAGGAATAAGGTAGGGAAGAATTCTAAGGATCATTTTGACTGCCTCCAGAAGTTAGATCAGATGGCAAATTGGATTTGGTGCTAGGTCTTTCCCTTTAGGTTTTACCCCAACAATGTTTTCATTAGTTTCGCTCACTCTCGAAATCAAGCATTTTACAGCAGGTTGGAGCAGCCTGTATCTCAGCACAGGAATAAGGTAGGGAAGAATTCTAAGGATCATTTTGACTGCCTCCAGAAGTTAGATCAGATGGCAAATTGGATTTGGTGCTAGGTCTTTCCCTTTAGGTTTTACCCCAACAATGTTTTCATTAGTTTCGCTCACTCTCGAAATCAAGCATTTTACAGCAGGTTGGAGCAGCCTGTATCTCAGCACAGGAATAAGGTAGGGAAGAATTCAAATACTCATTTTGACTGCCTCCAGAAGTTAGATCAGATGGCAACTTGGATTTGGTGCTAGGTCTTTCCCTTTAGGTTTTACCCCAACAATGTTTTCATTAGTTTCGCTCACTCTCGAAATCAAGCATTTTACAGCAGGTTGGAGCAGCCTGTATCTCAGCACAGGAATAAGGTAGGGAAGAATTCTAAGGATCATTTTGACTGCCTCCAGAAGTTAGATCAGATGGCAAATTGGATTTGGTGCTAGGTCTTTCCCTTTAGGTTTTACCCCAACAATGTTTTCATTAGTTTCGCTCACTCTCGAAATCAAGCATTTTACAGCAGGTTGGAGCAGCCTGTATCTCAGCACAGGAATAAGGTAGGGAAGAATTCTAAGGATCATTTTGACTGCCTCCAGAAGTTAGATCAGATGGCAAATTGGATTTGGTGCTAGGTCTTTCCCTTTAGGTTTTTACCCCAACAATGTTTTCATTAGTTTCGCTCACTCTCGAAATCAAGCATTTTACAGCAGGTTGGAGCAGCCTGTATCTCAGCACAGGAATAAGGTAGGGAAGAATTCTAAGGATCATTTTGACTGCCTCCAGAAGTTAGATCAGATGGCAAATTGGATTTGGTGCTAGGTCTTTCCCTTTAGGTTTTACCCCAACAATGTTTTCATTAGTTTCGCTCACTCTCGAAATCAAGCATTTTACAGCAGGTTGGAGCAGCCTGTATCTCAGCACAGGAATAAGGTAGGGAAGAATTCAAATACTCATTTTGACTGCCTCCAGAAGTTAGATCAGATGGCCAATGCAATTTGGTGCTAGGCCTTTCCCTTTAGGTTTTACCCCAACAATGTTTTCATTAGTTTCGCTCACTCTCGAAATCAAGCATTTTACAGCAGGTTGGAGCAGCCTGTATCTCAGCACAGGAATAAGGTAGGGAAGAATTCAAATACTCATTTTGACTGCCTCCAGAAGTTAGATCAGATGGCCAATGGAATTTGGTGCTAGGTCTTTCCCTTTAGGTTTTACCCCAACAATGTTTTCATTAGTTTCGCTCACTCTCGAAATCAAGCATTTTACAGCAGGTTGGAGCAGCCTGTATCTCAGCACAGGAATAAGGTAGGGAAGAATTCTAAGGATCATTTTGACTGCCTCCAGAAGTTAGATCAGATGGCAAATTGGATTTGGTGCTAGGTCTTTCCCTTTAGGTTTTACCCCAACAATGTTTTCATTAGTTTCGCTCACTCTCGAAATCAAGCATTTTACAGCAGGTTGGAGCAGCCTGTATCTCAGCACAGGAATAAGGTAGGGAAGAATTCTAAGGATCATTTTGACTGCCTCCAGAAGTTAGATCAGATGGCAAATTGGATTTGGTGCTAGGTCTTTCCCTTTAGGTTTTACCCCAACAATGTTTTCATTAGTTTCGCTCACTCTCGAAATCAAGCATTTTACAGCAGGTTGGAGCAGCCTGTATCTCAGCACAGGAATAAGGTAGGGAAGAATTCTAAGGATCATTTTGACTGCCTCCAGAAGTTAGATCAGATGGCAAATTGGATTTGGTGCTAGGTCTTTCCCTTTAGGTTTTACCCCAACAATGTTTTCATTAGTTTCGCTCACTCTCGAAATCAAGCATTTTACAGCAGGTTGGAGCAGCCTGTATCTCAGCACAGGAATAAGGTAGGGAAGAATTCTAAGGATCATTTTGACTGCCTCCAGAAGTTAGATCAGATGGCAAATTGGATTTGGTGCTAGGTCTTTCCCTTTAGGTTTTACCCCAACAATGTTTTCATTAGTTTCGCTCACTCTCGAAATCAAGCATTTTACAGCAGGTTGGAGCAGCCTGTATCTCAGCACAGGAATAAGGTAGGGAAGAATTCAAATACTCATTTTGACTGCCTCCAGAAGTTAGATCAGATGGCAACTTGGATTTGGTGCTAGGTCTTTCCCTTTAGGTTTTACCCCAACAATGTTTTCATTAGTTTCGCTCACTCTCGAAATCAAGCATTTTACAGCAGGTTGGAGCAGCCTGTATCTCAGCACAGGAATAAGGTAGGGAAGAATTCTAAGGATCATTTTGACTGCCTCCAGAAGTTAGATCAGATGGCAAATTGGATTTGGTGCTAGGTCTTTCCCTTTAGGTTTTACCCCAACAATGTTTTCATTAGTTTCGCTCACTCTCGAAATCAAGCATTTTACAGCAGGTTGGAGCAGCCTGTATCTCAGCACAGGAATAAGGTAGGGAAGAATTCTAAGGATCATTTTGACTGCCTCCAGAAGTTAGATCAGATGGCAAATTGGATTTGGTGCTAGGTCTTTCCCTTTAGGTTTTACCCCAACAATGTTTTCATTAGTTTCGCTCACTCTCGAAATCAAGCATTTTACAGCAGGTTGGAGCAGCCTGTATCTCAGCACAGGAATAAGGTAGGGAAGAATTCAAATACTCATTTTGACTGCCTCCAGAAGTTAGATCAGATGGCAACTTGGATTTGGTGCTAGGTCTTTCCCTTTAGGTTTTACCCCAACAATGTTTTCATTAGTTTCGCTCACTCTCGAAATCAAGCATTTTACAGCAGGTTGGAGCAGCCTGTATCTCAGCACAGGAATAAGGTAGGGAAGAATTCTAAGGATCATTTTGACTGCCTCCAGAAGTTAGATCAGATGGCAAATTGGATTTGGTGCTAGGTCTTTCCCTTTAGGTTTTACCCCAACAATGTTTTCATTAGTTTCGCTCACTCTCGAAATCAAGCATTTTACAGCAGGTTGGAGCAGCCTGTATCTCAGCACAGGAATAAGGTAGGGAAGAATTCTAAGGATCATTTTGACCGCCTCCTGAAGTTAGATCAGATGGCAAATTGGATTTGGTGCTAGGTCTTTCCCTTTAGGTTTTACCCCAACAATGTTTTCATTAGTTTCGCTCACTCTCGAAATCAAGCATTTTACAGCAGGTTGGAGCAGCCTGTATCTCAGCACAGGAATAAGGTAGGGAAGAATTCTAAGGATCATTTTGACTGCCTCCAGAAGTTAGATCAGATGGCAAATTGGATTTGGTGCTAGGTCTTTCCCTTTAGGTTTTACCCCAACAATGTTTTCATTAGTTTCGCTCACTCTCGAAATCAAGCATTTTACAGCAGGTTGGAGCAGCCTGTATCTCAGCACAGGAATAAGGTAGGGAAGAATTCAAATACTCATTTTGACTGCCTCCAGAAGTTAGATCAGATGGCAAATTGGATTTGGTGCTAGGTCTTTCCCTTTAGGTTTTACCCCAACAATGTTTTCATTAGTTTCGCTCACTCTCGAAATCAAGCATTTTACAGCAGGTTGGAGCAGCCTGTATCTCAGCACAGGAATAAGGTAGGGAAGAATTCTAAGGATCATTTTGACTGCCTCCAGAAGTTAGATCAGATGGCAAATTGGATTTGGTGCTAGGTCTTTCCCTTTAGGTTTTACCCCAACAATGTTTTCATTAGTTTCGCTCACTCTCGAAATCAAGCATTTTACAGCAGGTTGGAGCAGCCTGTATCTCAGCACAGGAATAAGGTAGGGAAGAATTCAAATACTCATTTTGACTGCCTCCAGAAGTTAGATCAGATGGCAAATTGGATTTGGTGCTAGGTCTTTCCCTTTAGGTTTTACCCCAACAATCTTTTCATTAGTTTCGCTCACTCTCGAAATCAAGCATTTTACAGCAGGTTGGAGCAGCCTGTATCTCAGCACAGGAATAAGGTAGGGAAGAATTCTAAGGATCATTTTGACTGCCTCCAGAAGTTAGATCAGATGGCAAATTGGATTTGGTGCTAGGTCTTTCCCTTTAGGTTTTACCCCAACAATGTTTTCATTAGTTTCGCTCACTCTCGAAATCAAGCATTTTACAGCAGGTTGGAGCAGCCTGTATCTCAGCACAGGAATAAGGTAGGGATGAATTCAAATACTCATTTTGACTGCCTCCAGAAGTTAGATCAGATGGCAAATTGGATTTGGTGCTAGGTCTTTCCCTTTAGGTTTTACCCCAACAATGTTTTCATTAGTTTCGCTCACTCTCGAAATCAAGCATTTTACAGCAGGTTGGAGCAGCCTGTATCTCAGCACAGGAATAAGGTAGGGAAGAATTCTAAGGATCATTTTGACTGCCTCCAGAAGTTAGATCAGATGGCAAATTGGATTTGGTGCTAGGTCTTTCCCTTTAGGTTTTACCCCAACAATGTTTTCATTAGTTTCGCTCACTCTCGAAATCAAGCATTTTACAGCAGGTTGGAGCAGCCTGTATCTCAGCACAGGAATAAGGTAGGGAAGAATTCTAAGGATCATTTTGACTGCCTCCAGAAGTTAGATCAGATGGCAAATTGGATTTGGTGCTAGGTCTTTCCCTTTAGGTTTTACCCCAACAATGTTTTCATTAGTTTCGCTCACTCTCGAAATCAAGCATTTTACAGCAGGTTGGAGCAGCCTGTATCTCAGCACAGGAATAAGGTAGGGAAGAATTCAAATACTCATTTTGACTGCCTCCAGAAGTTAGATCAGATGGCCAATGCAATTTGGTGCTAGGCCTTTCCCTTTAGGTTTTACCCCAACAATCTTTTCATTAGTTTCGCTCACTCTCGAAATCAAGCATTTTACAGCAGGTTGGAGCAGCCTGTATCTCAGCACAGGAATAAGGTAGGGAAGAATTCAAATACTCATTTTGACTGCCTCCAGAAGTTAGATCAGATGGCCAATGGAATTTGGTGCTAGGTCTTTCCCTTTAGGTTTTACCCCAACAATGTTTTCATTAGTTTCGCTCACTCTCGAAATCAAGCATTTTACAGCAGGTTGGAGCAGCCTGTATCTCAGCACAGGAATAAGGTAGGGAAGAATTCTAAGGATCATTTTGACTGCCTCCAGAAGTTAGATCAGATGGCAAATTGGATTTGGTGCTAGGTCTTTCCCTTTAGGTTTTACCCCAACAATGTTTTCATTAGTTTCGCTCACTCTCGAAATCAAGCATTTTACAGCAGGTTGGAGCAGCCTGTATCTCAGCACAGGAATAAGGTAGGGAAGAATTCTAAGGATCATTTTGACTGCCTCCAGAAGTTAGATCAGATGGCAAATTGGATTTGGTGCTAGGTCTTTCCCTTTAGGTTTTACCCCAACAATGTTTTCATTAGTTTCGCTCACTCTCGAAATCAAGCATTTTACAGCAGGTTGGAGCAGCCTGTATCTCAGCACAGGAATAAGGTAGGGAAGAATTCTAAGGATCATTTTGACTGCCTCCAGAAGTTAGATCAGATGGCAAATTGGATTTGGTGCTAGGTCTTTCCCTTTAGGTTTTACCCCAACAATGTTTTCATTAGTTTCGCTCACTCTCGAAATCAAGCATTTTACAGCAGGTTGGAGCAGCCTGTATCTCAGCACAGGAATAAGGTAGGGAAGAATTCTAAGGATCATTTTGACTGCCTCCAGAAGTTAGATCAGATGGCAAATTGGATTTGGTGCTAGGTCTTTCCCTTTAGGTTTTACCCCAACAATGTTTTCATTAGTTTCGCTCACTCTCGAAATCAAGCATTTTACAGCAGGTTGGAGCAGCCTGTATCTCAGCACAGGAATAAGGTAGGGAAGAATTCAAATACTCATTTTGACTGCCTCCAGAAGTTAGATCAGATGGCAACTTGGATTTGGTGCTAGGTCTTTCCCTTTAGGTTTTACCCCAACAATCTTTTCATTAGTTTCGCTCACTCTCGAAATCAAGCATTTTACAGCAGGTTGGAGCAGCCTGTATCTCAGCACAGGAATAAGGTAGGGAAGAATTCTAAGGATCATTTTGACTGCCTCCAGAAGTTAGATCAGATGGCAAATTGGATTTGGTGCTAGGTCTTTCCCTTTAGGTTTTACCCCAACAATGTTTTCATTAGTTTCGCTCACTCTCGAAATCAAGCATTTTACAGCAGGTTGGAGCAGCCTGTATCTCAGCACAGGAATAAGGTAGGGAAGAATTCTAAGGATCATTTTGACTGCCTCCAGAAGTTAGATCAGATGGCAAATTGGATTTGGTGCTAGGTCTTTCCCTTTAGGTTTTACCCCAACAATGTTTTCATTAGTTTCGCTCACTCTCGAAATCAAGCATTTTACAGCAGGTTGGAGCAGCCTGTATCTCAGCACAGGAATAAGGTAGGGAAGAATTCTAAGGATCATTTTGACTGCCTCCAGAAGTTAGATCAGATGGCAAATTGGATTTGGTGCTAGGTCTTTCCCTTTAGGTTTTACCCCAACAATGTTTTCATTAGTTTCGCTCACTCTCGAAATCAAGCATTTTACAGCAGGTTGGAGCAGCCTGTATCTCAGCACAGGAATAAGGTAGGGAAGAATTCAAATACTCATTTTGACTGCCTCCAGAAGTTAGATCAGATGGCCAATGCAATTTGGTGCTAGGCCTTTCCCTTTAGGTTTTACCCCAACAATGTTTTCATTAGTTTCGCTCACTCTCGAAATCAAGCATTTTACAGCAGGTTGGAGCAGCCTGTATCTCAGCACAGGAATAAGGTAGGGAAGAATTCAAATACTCATTTTGACTGCCTCCAGAAGTTAGATCAGATGGCCAATGGAATTTGGTGCTAGGTCTTTCCCTTTAGGTTTTACCCCAACAATGTTTTCATTAGTTTCGCTCACTCTCGAAATCAAGCATTTTACAGCAGGTTGGAGCAGCCTGTATCTCAGCACAGGAATAAGGTAGGGAAGAATTCTAAGGATCATTTTGACTGCCTCCAGAAGTTAGATCAGATGGCAAATTGGATTTGGTGCTAGGTCTTTCCCTTTAGGTTTTACCCCAACAATGTTTTCATTAGTTTCGCTCACTCTCGAAATCAAGCATTTTACAGCAGGTTGGAGCAGCCTGTATCTCAGCACAGGAATAAGGTAGGGAAGAATTCTAAGGATCATTTTGACTGCCTCCAGAAGTTAGATCAGATGGCAAATTGGATTTGGTGCTAGGTCTTTCCCTTTAGGTTTTACCCCAACAATGTTTTCATTAGTTTCGCTCACTCTCGAAATCAAGCATTTTACAGCAGGTTGGAGCAGCCTGTATCTCAGCACAGGAATAAGGTAGGGAAGAATTCTAAGGATCATTTTGACTGCCTCCAGAAGTTAGATCAGATGGCAAATTGGATTTGGTGCTAGGTCTTTCCCTTTAGGTTTTACCCCAACAATGTTTTCATTAGTTTCGCTCACTCTCGAAATCAAGCATTTTACAGCAGGTTGGAGCAGCCTGTATCTCAGCACAGGAATAAGGTAGGGAAGAATTCTAAGGATCATTTTGACTGCCTCCAGAAGTTAGATCAGATGGCAAATTGGATTTGGTGCTAGGTCTTTCCCTTTAGGTTTTACCCCAACAATGTTTTCATTAGTTTCGCTCACTCTCGAAATCAAGCATTTTACAGCAGGTTGGAGCAGCCTGTATCTCAGCACAGGAATAAGGTAGGGAAGAATTCAAATACTCATTTTGACTGCCTCCAGAAGTTAGATCAGATGGCAACTTGGATTTGGTGCTAGGTCTTTCCCTTTAGGTTTTACCCCAACAATGTTTTCATTAGTTTCGCTCACTCTCGAAATCAAGCATTTTACAGCAGGTTGGAGCAGCCTGTATCTCAGCACAGGAATAAGGTAGGGAAGAATTCTAAGGATCATTTTGACTGCCTCCAGAAGTTAGATCAGATGGCAAATTGGATTTGGTGCTAGGTCTTTCCCTTTAGGTTTTACCCCAACAATGTTTTCATTAGTTTCGCTCACTCTCGAAATCAAGCATTTTACAGCAGGTTGGAGCAGCCTGTATCTCAGCACAGGAATAAGGTAGGGAAGAATTCTAAGGATCATTTTGACTGCCTCCAGAAGTTAGATCAGATGGCAAATTGGATTTGGTGCTAGGTCTTTCCCTTTAGGTTTTACCCCAACAATGTTTTCATTAGTTTCGCTCACTCTCGAAATCAAGCATTTTACAGCAGGTTGGAGCAGCCTGTATCTCAGCACAGGAATAAGGTAGGGAAGAATTCAAATACTCATTTTGACTGCCTCCAGAAGTTAGATCAGATGGCAACTTGGATTTGGTGCTAGGTCTTTCCCTTTAGGTTTTACCCCAACAATGTTTTCATTAGTTTCGCTCACTCTCGAAATCAAGCATTTTACAGCAGGTTGGAGCAGCCTGTATCTCAGCACAGGAATAAGGTAGGGAAGAATTCTAAGGATCATTTTGACTGCCTCCAGAAGTTAGATCAGATGGCAAATTGGATTTGGTGCTAGGTCTTTCCCTTTAGGTTTTACCCCAACAATGTTTTCATTAGTTTCGCTCACTCTCGAAATCAAGCATTTTACAGCAGGTTGGAGCAGCCTGTATCTCAGCACAGGAATAAGGTAGGGAAGAATTCTAAGGATCATTTTGACTGCCTCCAGAAGTTAGATCAGATGGCAAATTGGATTTGGTGCTAGGTCTTTCCCTTTAGGTTTTACCCCAACAATGTTTTCATTAGTTTCGCTCACTCTCGAAATCAAGCATTTTACAGCAGGTTGGAGCAGCCTGTATCTCAGCACAGGAATAAGGTAGGGAAGAATTCTAAGGATCATTTTGACTGCCTCCAGAAGTTAGATCAGATGGCAAATTGGATTTGGTGCTAGGTCTTTCCCTTTAGGTTTTACCCCAACAATGTTTTCATTAGTTTCGCTCACTCTCGAAATCAAGCATTTTACAGCAGGTTGGAGCAGCCTGTATCTCAGCACAGGAATAAGGTAGGGAAGAATTCTAAGGATCATTTTGACTGCCTCCAGAAGTTAGATCAGATGGCAAATTGGATTTGGTGCTAGGTCTTTCCCTTTAGGTTTTACCCCAACAATGTTTTCATTAGTTTCGCTCACTCTCGAAATCAAGCATTTTACAGCAGGTTGGAGCAGCCTGTATCTCAGCACAGGAATAAGGTAGGGAAGAATTCTAAGGATCATTTTGACTGCCTCCAGAAGTTAGATCAGATGGCAAATTGGATTTGGTGCTAGGTCTTTCCCTTTAGGTTTTACCCCAACAATGTTTTCATTAGTTTCGCTCACTCTCGAAATCAAGCATTTTACAGCAGGTTGGAGCAGCCTGTATCTCAGCACAGGAATAAGGTAGGGAAGAATTCTAAGGATCATTTTGACTGCCTCCAGAAGTTAGATCAGATGGCAAATTGGATTTGGTGCTAGGTCTTTCCCTTTAGGTTTTACCCCAACAATGTTTTCATTAGTTTCGCTCACTCTTGAAATCAAGCATTTTACAGCAGGTTGGAGCAGCCTGTATCTCAGCACAGGAATAAGGTAGGGAAGAATTCAAATACTCATTTTGACTGCCTCCAGAAGTTAGATCAGATGGCAAATTGGATTTGGTGCTAGGTCTTTCCCTTTAGGTTTTACCCCAACAATGTTTTCATTAGTTTCGCTCACTCTCGAAATCAAGCATTTTACAGCAGGTTGGAGCAGCCTGTATCTCAGCACAGGAATAAGGTAGGGAAGAATTCTAAGGATCATTTTGACTGCCTCCAGAAGTTAGATCAGATGGCAAATTGGATTTGGTGCTAGGTCTTTCCCTTTAGGTTTTACCCCAACAATGTTTTCATTAGTTTCGCTCACTCTTGAAATCAAGCATTTTACAGCAGGTTGGAGCAGCGGGTATCTCAGCACAGGAATAAGGTAGGGAAGAATTCAAATACTCATTTTGACTGCCTCCAGAAGTTAGATCAGATGGCAAATTGGATTTGGTGCTAGGTCTTTCCCTTTAGGTTTTACCCCAACAATGATTTCATTAGTTTCGCTCACTCTCGAAATCAAGCATTTTACAGCAGGTTGGAGCAGCCTGTATCTCAGCACAGGAATAAGGTAGGGAAGAATTCTAAGGATCATTTTGACTGCCTCCAGAAGTTAGATGAGATGGCAAATTTGATTTGGTGCTAGGTCATTCCCTTTAGGTTTTACCCAACAATGTTTTCATTAGTTTCGCTCACTCTCGAAATCAAGCATTTTACAGCAGGTTGGAGCAGCCTGTATCTCAGCACAGGAATAAGGTAGGGAAGAATTCAAATACTCATTTTGACTGCCTCCAGAAGTTAGATCAGATGGCAAATTGGATTTGGTGCTAGGTCTTTCCCTTTAGGTTTTACCCCAACAATCTTTTCATTAGTTTCGCTCACTCTCGAAATCAAGCATTTTACAGCAGGTTGGAGCAGCCTGTATCTCAGCACAGGAATAAGGTAGGGAAGAATTCTAAGGATCATTTTGACTGCCTCCAGAAGTTAGATCAGATGGCAAATTGGATTTGGTGCTAGGTCTTTCCCTTTAGGTTTTACCCCAACAATGTTTTCATTAGTTTCGCTCACTCTCGAAATCAAGCATTTTACAGCAGGTTGGAGCAGCCTGTATCTCAGCACAGGAATAAGGTAGGGATGAATTCAAATACTCATTTTGACTGCCTCCAGAAGTTAGATCAGATGGCAAATTGGATTTGGTGCTAGGTCTTTCCCTTTAGGTTTTGCCCCAACAATGTTTTCATTAGTTTCGCTCACTCTCGAAATCAAGCATTTTACAGCAGGTTGGAGCAGCCTGTATCTCAGCACAGGAATAAGGTAGGGAAGAATTCTAAGGATCATTTTGACTGCCTCCAGAAGTTAGATCAGATGGCAAATTGGATTTGGTGCTAGGTCTTTCCCTTTAGGTTTTACCCCAACAATGTTTTCATTAGTTTCGCTCACTCTCGAAATCAAGCATTTTACAGCAGGTTGGAGCAGCCTGTATCTCAGCACAGGAATAAGGTAGGGAAGAATTCTAAGGATCATTTTGACTGCCTCCAGAAGTTAGATCAGATGGCAAATTGGATTTGGTGCTAGGTCTTTCCCTTTAGGTTTTACCCCAACAATGTTTTCATTAGTTTCGCTCACTCTCGAAATCAAGCATTTTACAGCAGGTTGGAGCAGCCTGTATCTCAGCACAGGAATAAGGTAGGGAAGAATTCAAATACTCATTTTGACTGCCTCCAGAAGTTAGATCAGATGGCCAATGCAATTTGGTGCTAGGCCTTTCCCTTTAGGTTTTACCCCAACAATGTTTTCATTAGTTTCGCTCACTCTCGAAATCAAGCATTTTACAGCAGGTTGGAGCAGCCTGTATCTCAGCACAGGAATAAGGTAGGGAAGAATTCAAATACTCATTTTGACTGCCTCCAGAAGTTAGATCAGATGGCCAATGGAATTTGGTGCTAGGTCTTTCCCTTTAGGTTTTACCCCAACAATGTTTTCATTAGTTTCGCTCACTCTCGAAATCGAGCATTTTACAGCAGGTTGGAGCAGCCTGTATCTCAGCACAGGAATAAGGTAGGGAAGAATTCTAAGGATCATTTTGACTGCCTCCAGAAGTTAGATCAGATGGCAAATTGGATTTGGTGCTAGGTCTTTCCCTTTAGGTTTTACCCCAACAATGTTTTCATTAGTTTCGCTCACTCTCGAAATCAAGCATTTTACAGCAGGTTGGAGCAGCCTGTATCTCAGCACAGGAATAAGGTAGGGAAGAATTCTAAGGATCATTTTGACTGCCTCCAGAAGTTAGATCAGATGGCCAATGGAATTTGGTGCTAGGTCTTTCCCTTTAGGTTTTACCCCAACAATGTTTTCATTAGTTTCGCTCACTCTCGAAATCAAGCATTTTACAGCAGGTTGGAGCAGCCTGTATCTCAGCACAGGAATAAGGTAGGGAAGAATTCTAAGGATCATTTTGACTGCCTCCAGAAGTTAGATCAGATGGCAAATTGGATTTGGTGCTAGGTCTTTCCCTTTAGGTTTTACCCCAACAATCTTTTCATTAGTTTCGCTCACTCTCGAAATCAAGCATTTTACAGCAGGTTGGAGCAGCCTGTATCTCAGCACAGGAATAAGGTAGGGAAGAATTCTAAGGATCATTTTAACTGCCTCCAGAAGTTAGATCAGATGGCAAATTGGATTTGGTGCTAGGTCTTTCCCTTTAGGTTTTACCCCAACAATGTTTTCATTAGTTTCGCTCACTCTCGAAATCAAGCATTTTACAGCAGGTTGGAGCAGCCTGTATCTCAGCACAGGAATAAGGTAGGGAAGAATTCAAATGCTCATTTTGACTGCCTCCAGAAGTTAGATCAGATGGCAAATTGGATTTGGTGCTAGGTCTTTCCCTTTAGGTTTTACCCCAACAATGTTTTCATTAGTTTCGCTCACTCTCGAAATCAAGCATTTTACAGCAGGTTGGAGCAGCCTGTATCTCAGCACAGGAATAAGGTAGGGAAGAATTCAAATACTCATTTTGACTGCCTCCAGAAGTTAGATCAGATGGCCAATGCAATTTGGTGCTAGGCCTTTCCCTTTAGGTTTTACCCCAACAATGTTTTCATTAGTTTCGCTCACTCTCGAAATCAAGCATTTTACAGCAGGTTGGAGCAGCCTGTATCTCAGCACAGGAATAAGGTAGGGATGAATTCAAATACTCATTTTGACTGCCTCCAGAAGTTAGATCAGATGGCAAATTGGATTTGGTGCTAGGTCTTTCCCTTCAGGTTTTACCCCAACAATGTTTTCATTAGTTTCGCTCACTCTCGAAATCAAGCATTTTACAGCAGGTTGGAGCAGCCTGTATCTCAGCACAGGAATAAGGTAGGGAAGAATTCTAAGGATCATTTTGACTGCCTCCAGAAGTTAGATCAGATGGCAAATTGGATTTGGTGCTAGGTCTTTCCCTTTAGGTTTTACCCCAACAATGTTTTCATTAGTTTCGCTCACTCTCGAAATCAAGCATGTTACAGCAGGTTGGAGCAGCCTGTATCTCAGCACAGGAATAAGGTAGGGAAGAATTCAAATACTCATTTTGACTGCCTCCAGAAGTTAGATCAGATGGCCAATGCAATTTGGTGCTAGGCCTTTCCCTTTAGGTTTTACCCCAACAATGTTTTCATTAGTTTCGCTCACTCTCGAAATCAAGCATTTTACAGCAGGTTGGAGCAGCCTGTATCTCAGCACAGGAATAAGGTAGGGAAGAATTCAAATACTCATTTTGACTGCCTCCAGAAGTTAGATCAGATGGCCAATGGAATTAGGTGCTAGGTCTTTCCCTTTAGGTTTTACCCCAACAATGTTTTCATTAGTTTCGCTCACTCTCGAAATCAAGCATTTTACAGCAGGTTGGAGCAGCCTGTATCTCAGCACAGGAATAAGGTAGGGAAGAATTCTAAGGATCATTTTGACTGCCTCCAGAAGTTAGATCAGATGGCAAATTGGATTTGGTGCTAGGTCTTTCCCTTTAGGTTTTACCCCAACAATGTTTTCATTAGTTTCGCTCACTCTCGAAATCAAGCATTTTACAGCAGGTTGGAGCAGCCTGTATCTCAGCACAGGAATAAGGTAGGGAAGAATTCTAAGGATCATTTTGACTGCCTCCAGAAGTTAGATCAGATGGCCAATGCAATTTGGTGCTAGGCCTTTCCCTTTAGGTTTTACCCCAACAATATTTTCATTAGTTTCGCTCACTCTTGAAATCAAGCATTTTACAGCAGGTTGGAGCAGCCTGTATCTCAGCACAGGAATAAGGTAGGGAAGAATTCAAATACTCATTTTGACTGCCTCCAGAAGTTAGATCAGATGGCCAATGGAATTTGGTGCTAGGTCTTTCCCTTTAGGTTTTACCCCAACAATGTTTTCATTAGTTTCGCTCACTCTCGAAATCAAGCATTTTACAGCAGGTTGGAGCAGCCTGTATCTCAGCACAGGAATAAGGTAGGGAAGAATTCTAAGGATCATTTTGACTGCCTCCAGAAGTTAGATCAGATGGCAAATTGGATTTGGTGCTAGGTCTTTCCCTTTAGGTTTTACCCCAACAATGTTTTCATTAGTTTCGCTCACTCTCGAAATCAAGCATTTTACAGCAGGTTGGAGCAGCCTGTATCTCAGCACAGGAATAAGGTAGGGAAGAATTCTAAGGATCATTTTGACTGCCTCCAGAAGTTAGATCAGATGGCAAATTGGATTTGGTGCTAGGTCTTTCCCTTTAGGTTTTACCCCAACAATGTTTTCATTAGTTTCGCTCACTCTCGAAATCAAGCATTTTACAGCAGGTTGGAGCAGCCTGTATCTCAGCACAGGAATAAGGTAGGGAAGAATTCTAAGGATCATTTTGACTGCCTCCAGAAGTTAGATCAGATGGCAAATTGGATTTGGTGCTAGGTCTTTCCCTTTAGGTTTTACCCCAACAATGTTTTCATTAGTTTCGCTCACTCTCGAAATCAAGCATTTTACAGCAGGTTGGAGCAGCCTGTATCTCAGCACAGGAATAAGGTAGGGAAGAATTCAAATACTCATTTTGACTGCCTCCAGAAGTTAGATCAGATGGCCAATGCAATTTGGTGCTAGGCCTTTCCCTTTAGGTTTTACCCCAACAATGTTTTCATTAGTTTCGCTCACTCTCGAAATCAAGCATTTTACAGCAGGTTGGAGCAGCCTGTATCTCAGCACAGGAATAAGGTAGGGAAGAATTCAAATACTCATTTTGACTGCCTCCAGAAGTTAGATCAGATGGCCAATGGAATTAGGTGCTAGGTCTTTCCCTTTAGGTTTTACCCCAACAATGTTTTCATTAGTTTCGCTCACTCTCGAAATCAAGCATTTTACAGCAGGTTGGAGCAGCCTGTATCTCAGCACAGGAATAAGGTAGGGAAGAATTCTAAGGATCATTTTGACTGCCTCCAGAAGTTAGATCAGATGGCAAATTGGATTTGGTGCTAGGTCTTTCCCTTTAGGTTTTACCCCAACAATGTTTTCATTAGTTTCGCTCACTCTCGAAATCAAGCATTTTACAGCAGGTTGGAGCAGCCTGTATCTCAGCACAGGAATAAGGTAGGGAAGAATTCTAAGGATCATTTTGACTGCCTCCAGAAGTTAGATCAGATGGCAAATTGGATTTGGTGCTAGGTCTTTCCCTTTAGGTTTTACCCCAACAATGTTTTCATTAGTTTCGCTCACTCTCGAAATCAAGCATTTTACAGCAGGTTGGAGCAGCCTGTATCTCAGCACAGGAATAAGGTAGGGAAGAATTCTAAGGATCATTTTGACTGCCTCCAGAAGTTAGATCAGATGGCAAATTGGATTTGGTGCTAGGTCTTTCCCTTTAGGTTTTACCCCAACAATGTTTTCATTAGTTTCGCTCACTCTCGAAATCAAGCATTTTACAGCAGGTTGGAGCAGCCTGTATCTCAGCACAGGAATAAGGTAGGGAAGAATTCAAATACTCATTTTGACTGCCTCCAGAAGTTAGATCAGATGGCCAATGGAATTTGGTGCTAGGTCTTTCCCTTTAGGTTTTACCCCAACAATGTTTTCATTAGTTTCGCTCACTCTCGAAATCAAGCATTTTACAGCAGGTTGGAGCAGCCTGTATCTCAGCACAGGAATAAGGTAGGGAAGAATTCTAAGGATCATTTTGACTGCCTCCAGAAGTTAGATCAGATGGCAAATTGGATTTGGTGCTAGGTCTTTCCCTTTAGGTTTTACCCCAACAATGTTTTCATTAGTTTCGCTCACTCTCGAAATCAAGCATTTTACAGCAGGTTGGAGCAGCCTGTATCTCAGCACAGGAATAAGGTAGGGAAGAATTCTAAGGATCATTTTGACTGCCTCCAGAAGTTAGATCAGATGGCAAATTGGATTTGGTGCTAGGTCTTTCCCTTTAGGTTTTACCCCAACAATGTTTTCATTAGTTTCGCTCACTCTCGAAATCAAGCATTTTACAGCAGGTTGGAGCAGCCTGTATCTCAGCACAGGAATAAGGTAGGGAAGAATTCTAAGGATCATTTTGACTGCCTCCAGAAGTTAGATCAGATGGCAAATTGGATTTGGTGCTAGGTCTTTCCCTTTAGGTTTTACCCCAACAATGTTTTCATTAGTTTCGCTCACTCTCGAAATCAAGCATTTTACAGCAGGTTGGAGCAGCCTGTATCTCAGCACAGGAATAAGGTAGGGAAGAATTCAAATACTCATTTTGACTGCCTCCAGAAGTTAGATCAGATGGCCAATGCAATTTGGTGCTAGGCCTTTCCCTTTAGGTTTTACCCCAACAATGTTTTCATTAGTTTCGCTCACTCTCGAAATCAAGCATTTTACAGCAGGTTGGAGCAGCCTGTATCTCAGCACAGGAATAAGGTAGGGAAGAATTCAAATACTCATTTTGACTGCCTCCAGAAGTTAGATCAGATGGCCAATGGAATTAGGTGCTAGGTCTTTCCCTTTAGGTTTTACCCCAACAATGTTTTCATTAGTTTCGCTCACTCTCGAAATCAAGCATTTTACAGCAGGTTGGAGCAGCCTGTATCTCAGCACAGGAATAAGGTAGGGAAGAATTCTAAGGATCATTTTGACTGCCTCCAGAAGTTAGATCAGATGGCAAATTGGATTTGGTGCTAGGTCTTTCCCTTTAGGTTTTACCCCAACAATGTTTTCATTAGTTTCGCTCACTCTCAAAATCAAGCATTTTACAGCAGGTTGGAGCAGCCTGTATCTCAGCACAGGAATAAGGTAGGGAAGAATTCTAAGGATCATTTTGACTGCCTCCAGAAGTTAGATCAGATGGCAAATTGGATTTGGTGCTAGGTCTTTCCCTTTAGGTTTTACCCCAACAATGTTTTCATTAGTTTCGCTCACTCTCGAAATCAAGCATTTTACAGCAGGTTGGAGCAGCCTGTATCTCAGCACAGGAATAAGGTAGGGAAGAATTCTAAGGATCATTTTGACTGCCTCCAGAAGTTAGATCAGATGGCAAATTGGATTTGGTGCTAGGTCTTTCCCTTTAGGTTTTACCCCAACAATGTTTTCATTAGTTTCGCTCACTCTCGAAATCAAGCATTTTACAGCAGGTTGGAGCAGCCTGTATCTCAGCACAGGAATAAGGTAGGGAAGAATTCAAATACTCATTTTGACTGCCTCCAGAAGTTAGATCAGATGGCCAATGCAATTTGGTGCTAGGTCTTTCCCTATAGGTTTTACCCCAACAATGTTTTCATTAGTTTCGCTCACTCTCGAAATCAAGCATTTTACAGCAGGTTGGAGCAGCCTGTATCTCAGCACAGGAATAAGGTAGGGAAGAATTCTAAGGATCATTTTGACTGCCTCCAGAAGTTAGATCAGATGGCCAATGCAATTTGGTGCTAGGTCTTTCCCTTTAAGTTTTACCCCAACAATATTTTCATTAGTTTCGCTCACACTTGAAATCAAGCATTTTACAGCAGGTTGGAGCAGCCTGTATCTCAGCACAGGAATAAGGTAGGGAAGAATTCAAATACTCATTTTGACTGCCTCCAGAAGTTAGATCAGATGGCCAATGGAATTTGGTGCTAGGTCTTTCCCTTTAGGTTTTACCCCAACAATGTTTTCATTAGTTTTGCTCACTCTCGAAATCAAGCATTTTACAGCAGGTTGGAGCAGCCTGTATCTCAGCACAGGAATAAGGTAGGGAAGAATTCAAATACTCATTTTGACTGCCTCCAGAAGTTAGATCAGATGGCCAATGGAATTAGGTGCTAGGTCTTTCCCTTTAGGTTTTACCCCAACAATGTTTTCATTAGTTTCGCTCACTCTCGAAATCAAGCATTTTACAGCAGGTTGGAGCAGCCTGTATCTCAGCACAGGAATAAGGTAGGGAAGAATTCTAAGGATCATTTTGACTGCCTCCAGAAGTTAGATCAGATGGCAAATTGGATTTGGTGCTAGGTCTTTCCCTTTAGGTTTTACCCCAACAATGTTTTCATTAGTTTCGCTCACTCTCGAAATCAAGCATTTTACAGCAGGTTGGAGCAGCCTGTATCTCAGCACAGGAATAAGGTAGGGAAGAATTCTAAGGATCATTTTGACTGCCTCCAGAAGTTAGATCAGATGGCAAATTGGATTTGGTGCTAGGTCTTTCCCTTTAGGTTTTACCCCAACAATGTTTTCATTAGTTTCGCTCACTCTCGAAATCAAGCATTTTACAGCAGGTTGGAGCAGCCTGTATCTCAGCACAGGAATAAGGTAGGGAAGAATTCTAAGGATCATTTTGACTGCCTCCAGAAGTTAGATCAGATGGCAAATTGGATTTGGTGCTAGGTCTTTCCCTTTAGGTTTTACCCCAACAATGTTTTCATTAGTTTCGCTCACTCTCGAAATCAAGCATTTTACAGCAGGTTGGAGCAGCCTGTATCTCAGCACAGGAATAAGGTAGGGAAGAATTCAAATACTCATTTTGACTGCCTCCAGAAGTTAGATCAGATGGCCAATGGAATTTGGTGCTAGGTCTTTCCCTTTAGGTTTTACCCCAACAATGTTTTCATTAGTTTCGCTCACTCTCGAAATCAAGCATTTTACAGCAGGTTGGAGCAGCCTGTATCTCAGCACAGGAATAAGGTAGGGAAGAATTCAAATACTCATTTTGACTGCCTCCAGAAGTTAGATCAGATGGCCAATGGAATTAGGTGCTAGGTCTTTCCCTTTAGGTTTTACCCCAACAATGTTTTCATTAGTTTCGCTCACTCTCGAAATCAAGCATTTTACAGCAGGTTGGAGCAGCCTGTATCTCAGCACAGGAATAAGGTAGGGAAGAATTCTAAGGATCATTTTGACTGCCTCCAGAAGTTAGATCAGATGGCAAATTGGATTTGGTGCTAGGTCTTTCCCTTTAGGTTTTACCCCAACAATGTTTTCATTAGTTTCGCTCACTCTCGAAATCAAGCATTTTACAGCAGGTTGGAGCAGCCTGTATCTCAGCACAGGAATAAGGTAGGGAAGAATTCTAAGGATCATTTTGACTGCCTCCAGAAGTTAGATCAGATGGCAAATTGGATTTGGTGCTAGGTCTTTCCCTTTAGGTTTTACCCCAACAATGTTTTCATTAGTTTCGCTCACTCTCGAAATCAAGCATTTTACAGCAGGTTGGAGCAGCCTGTATCTCAGCACAGGAATAAGGTAGGGAAGAATTCTAAGGATCATTTTGACTGCCTCCAGAAGTTAGATCAGATGGCAAATTGGATTTGGTGCTAGGTCTTTCCCTTTAGGTTTTACCCCAACAATGTTTTCATTAGTTTCGCTCACTCTCGAAATCAAGCATTTTACAGCAGGTTGGAGCAGCCTGTATCTCAGCACAGGAATAAGGTAGGGAAGAATTCAAATACTCATTTTGACTGCCTCCAGAAGTTAGATCAGATGGCCAATGCAATTTGGTGCTAGGTCTTTCCCTTTAGGTTTTACCCCAACAATGTTTTCATTAGTTTCGCTCACTCTCGAAATCAAGCATTTTACAGCAGGTTGGAGCAGCCTGTATCTCAGCACAGGAATAAGGTAGGGAAGAATTCTAAGGATCATTTTGACTGCCTCCAGAAGTTAGATCAGATGGCCAATGCAATTTGGTGCTAGGTCTTTCCCTTTAGGTTTTACCCCAACAATATTTTCATTAGTTTCGCTCACACTTGAAATCAAGCATTTTACAGCAGGTTGGAGCAGCCTGTATCTCAGCACAGGAATAAGGTAGGGAAGAATTCAAATACTCATTTTGACTGCCTCCAGAAGTTAGATCAGATGGCCAATGGAATTTGGTGCTAGGTCTTTCCCTTTAGGTTTTACCCCAACAATGTTTTCATTAGTTTCGCTCACTCTCGAAATCAAGCATTTTACAGCAGGTTGGAGCAGCCTGTATCTCAGCACAGGAATAAGGTAGGGAAGAATTCTAAGGATCATTTTGACTGCCTCCAGAAGTTAGATCAGATGGCAAATTGGATTTGGTGCTAGGTCTTTCCCTTTAGGTTTTACCCCAACAATGTTTTCATTAGTTTCGCTCACTCTCGAAATCAAGCATTTTACAGCAGGTTGGAGCAGCCTGTATCTCAGCACAGGAATAAGGTAGGGAAGAATTCTAAGGATCATTTTGACTGCCTCCAGAAGTTAGATCAGATGGCAAATTGGATTTGGTGCTAGGTCTTTCCCTTTAGGTTTTACCCCAACAATGTTTTCATTAGTTTCGCTCACTCTCGAAATCAAGCATTTTACAGCAGGTTGGAGCAGCCTGTATCTCAGCACAGGAATAAGGTAGGGAAGAATTCTAAGGCTCATTTTGACTGCCTCCAGAAGTTAGATCAGATGGCAAATTGGATTTGGTGCTAGGTCTTTCCCTTTAGGTTTTACCCCAACAATGTTTTCATTAGTTTCGCTCACTCTCGAAATCAAGCATTTTACAGCAGGTTGGAGCAGCCTGTATCTCAGCACAGGAATAAGGTAGGGAAGAATTCTAAGGATCATTTTGACTGCCTCCAGAAGTTAGATCAGATGGCAAATTGGATTTGGTGCTAGGTCTTTCCCTTTAGGTTTTACCCCAACAATCTTTTCATTAGTTTCGCTCACTCTCGAAATCAAGCATTTTACAGCAGGTTGGAGCAGCCTGTATCTCAGCACAGGAATAAGGTAGGGAAGAATTCTAAGGATCATTTTGACTGCCTCCAGAAGTTAGATCAGATGGCAAATTGGATTTGGTGCTAGGTCTTTCCCTTTAGGTTTTACCCCAACAATGTTTTCATTAGTTTCGCTCACTCTCGAAATCAAGCATTTTACAGCAGGTTGGAGCAGCCTGTATCTCAGCACAGGAATAAGGTAGGGAAGAATTCTAAGGATCATTTTGACTGCCTCCAGAAGTTAGATCAGATGGCAAATTGGATTTGGTGCTAGGTCTTTCCCTTTAGGTTTTACCCCAACAATGTTTTCATTAGTTTCGCTCACTCTCGAAATCAAGCATTTTACAGCAGGTTGGAGCAGCCTGTATCTCAGCACAGGAATAAGGTAGGGAAGAATTCTAAGGATCATTTTGACTGCGTCCAGAAGTTAGATCAGATGGCAAATTGGATTTGGTGCTAGGTCTTTCCCTTTAGGTTTTACCCCAACAATGTTTTCATTAGTTTCGCTCACTCTCGAAATCAAGCATTTTACAGCAGGTTGGAGCAGCCTGTATCTCAGCACAGGAATAAGGTAGGGAAGAATTCAAATACTCATTTTGACTGCCTCCAGAAGTTAGATCAGATGGCAAATTGGATTTGGTGCTAGGTCTTTCCCTTTAGGTTTTACCCCAACAATGTTTTCATTAGTTTCGCTCACTCTCGAAATCAAGCATTTTACAGCAGGTTGGAGCAGCCTGTATCTCAGCACAGGAATAAGGTAGGGAAGAATTCTAAGGATCATTTTGACTGCCTCCAGAAGTTAGATCAGATGGCAAATTGGATTTGGTGCTAGGTCTTTCCCTTTAGGTTTTACCCCAACAATGTTTTCATTAGTTTCGCTCACTCTCGAAATCAAGCATTTTACAGCAGGTTGGAGCAGCCTGTATCTCAGCACAGGAATAAGGTAGGGAAGAATTCTAAGGATCATTTTGACTGCCTCCAGAAGTTAGATCAGATGGCAAATTGGATTTGGTGCTAGGTCTTTCCCTTTAGGTTTTACCCCAACAATGTTTTCATTAGTTTCGCTCACTCTCGAAATCAAGCATTTTACAGCAGGTTGGAGCAGCCTGTATCTCAGCACAGGAATAAGGTAGGGAAGAATTCTAAGGATCATTTTGACTGCCTCCAGAAGTTAGATCAGATGGCAAATTGGATTTGGTGCTAGGTCTTTCCCTTTAGGTTTTACCCCAACAATGTTTTCATTAGTTTCGCTCACTCTCGAAATCAAGCATTTTACAGCAGGTTGGAGCAGCCTGTATCTCAGCACAGGAATAAGGTAGGGAAGAATTCTAAGGATCATTTTGACTGCCTCCAGAAGTTAGATCAGATGGCAAATTGGATTTGGTGCTAGGTCTTTCCCTTTAGGTTTTACCCCAACAATGTTTTCATTAGTTTCGCTCACTCTCGAAATCAAGCATTTTACAGCAGGTTGGAGCAGCCTGTATCTCAGCACAGGAATAAGGTAGGGAAGAATTCTAAGGATCATTTTGACTGCCTCCAGAAGTTAGATCAGATGGCAAATTGGATTTGGTGCTAGGTCTTTCCCTTTAGGTTTTACCCCAACAATGTTTTCATTAGTTTCGCTCACTCTCGAAATCAAGCATTTTACAGCAGGTTGGAGCAGCCTGTATCTCAGCACAGGAATAAGGTAGGGAAGAATTCTAAGGATCATTTTGACTGCCTCCAGAAGTTAGATCAGATGGCAAATTGGATTTGGTGCTAGGTCTTTCCCTTTAGGTTTTACCCCAACAATGTTTTCATTAGTTTCGCTCACTCTCGAAATCAAGCATTTTACAGCAGGTTGGAGCAGCCTGTATCTCAGCACAGGAATAAGGTAGGGAAGAATTCAAATACTCATTTTGACTGCCTCCAGAAGTTAGATCAGATGGCCAATGGAATTTGGTGCTAGGTCTTTCCCTTTAGGTTTTACCCCAACAATGTTTTCATTAGTTTCGCTCACTCTCGAAATCAAGCATTTTACAGCAGGTTGGAGCAGCCTGTATCTCAGCACAGGAATAAGGTAGGGAAGAATTCAAATACTCATTTTGACTGCCTCCAGAAGTTAGATCAGATGGCCAATGCAATTTGGTGCTAGGCCTTTCCCTTTAGGTTTTACCCCAACAATGTTTTCATTAGTTTCGCTCACTCTCGAAATCAAGCATTTTACAGCAGGTTGGAGCAGCCTGTATCTCAGCACAGGAATAAGGTAGGGAAGAATTCTAAGGATCATTTTGACTGCGTCCAGAAGTTAGATCAGATGGCAAATTGGATTTGGTGCTAGGTCTTTCCCTTTAGGTTTTACCCCAACAATGTTTTCATTAGTTTCGCTCACTCTCGAAATCAAGCATTTTACAGCAGGTTGGAGCAGCCTGTATCTCAGCACAGGAATAAGGTAGGGAAGAATTCAAATACTCATTTTGACTGCCTCCAGAAGTTAGATCAGATGGCAAATTGGATTTGGTGCTAGGTCTTTCCCTTTAGGTTTTACCCCAACAATGTTTTCATTAGTTTCGCTCACTCTCGAAATCAAGCATTTTACAGCAGGTTGGAGCAGCCTGTATCTCAGCACAGGAATAAGGTAGGGAAGAATTCTAAGGATCATTTTGACTGCCTCCAGAAGTTAGATCAGATGGCAAATTGGATTTGGTGCTAGGTCTTTCCCTTTAGGTTTTACCCCAACAATGTTTTCATTAGTTTCGCTCACTCTCGAAATCAAGCATTTTACAGCAGGTTGGAGCAGCCTGTATCTCAGCACAGGAATAAGGTAGGGAAGAATTCTAAGGATCATTTTGACTGCCTCCAGAAGTTAGATCAGATGGCAAATTGGATTTGGTGCTAGGTCTTTCCCTTTAGGTTTTACCCCAACAATGTTTTCATTAGTTTCGCTCACTCTCGAAATCAAGCATTTTACAGCAGGTTGGAGCAGCCTGTATCTCAGCACAGGAATAAGGTAGGGAAGAATTCTAAGGATCATTTTGACTGCCTCCAGAAGTTAGATCAGATGGCAAATTGGATTTGGTGCTAGGTCTTTCCCTTTAGGTTTTACCCCAACAATGTTTTCATTAGTTTCGCTCACTCTCGAAATCAAGCATTTTACAGCAGGTTGGAGCAGCCTGTATCTCAGCACAGGAATAAGGTAGGGAAGAATTCTAAGGATCATTTTGACTGCCTCCAGAAGTTAGATCAGATGGCAAATTGGATTTGGTGCTAGGTCTTTCCCTTTAGGTTTTACCCCAACAATGTTTTCATTAGTTTCGCTCACTCTCGAAATCAAGCATTTTACAGCAGGTTGGAGCAGCCTGTATCTCAGCACAGGAATAAGGTAGGGAAGAATTCTAAGGATCATTTTGACTGCCTCCAGAAGTTAGATCAGATGGCAAATTGGATTTGGTGCTAGGTCTTTCCCTTTAGGTTTTACCCCAACAATGTTTTCATTAGTTTCGCTCACTCTCGAAATCAAGCATTTTACAGCAGGTTGGAGCAGCCTGTATCTCAGCACAGGAATAAGGTAGGGAAGAATTCTAAGGATCATTTTGACTGCCTCCAGAAGTTAGATCAGATGGCAAATTGGATTTGGTGCTAGGTCTTTCCCTTTAGGTTTTACCCCAACAATGTTTTCATTAGTTTCGCTCACTCTCGAAATCAAGCATTTTACAGCAGGTTGGAGCAGCCTGTATCTCAGCACAGGAATAAGGTAGGGAAGAATTCTAAGGATCATTTTGACTGCCTCCAGAAGTTAGATCAGATGGCCAATGGAATTTGGTGCTAGGTCTTTCCCTTTAGGTTTTACCCCAACAATGTTTTCATTAGTTTCGCTCACTCTCGAAATCAAGCATTTTACAGCAGGTTGGAGCAGCCTGTATCTCAGCACAGGAATAAGGTAGGGAAGAATTCTAAGGATCATTTTGACTGCCTCCAGAAGTTAGATCAGATGGCAAATTGGATTTGGTGCTAGGTCTTTCCCTTTAGGTTTTACCCCAACAATGTTTTCATTAGTTTCGCTCACTCTCGAAATCAAGCATTTTACAGCAGGTTGGAGCAGCCTGTATCTCAGCACAGGAATAAGGTAGGGAAGAATTCAAATACTCATTTTGACTGCCTCCAGAAGTTAGATCAGATGGCAAATTGGATTTGGTGCTAGGTCTTTCCCTTTAGGTTTTACCCCAACAATGTTTTCATTAGTTTCGCTCACTCTCGAAATCAAGCATTTTACAGCAGGTTGGAGCAGCCTGTATCTCAGCACAGGAATAAGGTAGGGAAGAATTCAAATACTCATTTTGACTGCCTCCAGAAGTTAGATCAGATGGCAAATTGGATTTGGTGCTAGGTCTTTCCCTTTAGGTTTTACCCCAACAATGTTTTCATTAGTTTCGCTCACTCTCGAAATCAAGTATTTTACAGCAGGCTGGAGCAGCCTGTATCTCAGCACAGGAATAAGGTAGGGAAGAATTCTAAGGATCATTTTGACTGCCTCCAGAAGTTAGATCAGATGGCAAATTGGATTTGGTGCTAGGTCTTTCCCTTTAGGTTTTACCCCAACAATGTTTTCATTAGTTTCGCTCACTCTCGAAATCAAGCATTTTACAGCAGGTTGGAGCAGCCTGTATCTCAGCACAGGAATAAGGTAGGGAAGAATTCTAAGGATCATTTTGACTGCCTCCAGAAGTTAGATCAGATGGCAAATTGGATTTGGTGCTAGGTCTTTCCCTTTAGGTTTTACCCCAACAATGTTTTCATTAGTTTCGCTCACTCTTGAAATCAAGCATTTTACAGCAGGTTGGAGCAGCCTGTATCTCAGCACAGGAATAAGGTAGGGAAGAATTCTAAGGATCATTTTGACTGCCTCCAGAAGTTAGATCAGATGGCAAATTGGATTTGGTGCTAGGTCTTTCCCTTTAGGTTTTACCCCAACAATGTTTTCATTAGTTTCGCTCACTCTCGAAATCAAGCATTTTACAGCAGGTTGGAGCAGCCTGTATCTCAGCACAGGAATAAGGTAGGGAAGAATTCTAAGGATCATTTTGACTGCCTCCAGAAGTTAGATCAGATGGCAAATTGGATTTGGTGCTAGGTCTTTCCCTTTAGGTTTTACCCCAACAATGTTTTCATTAGTTTCGCTCACTCTCGAAATCAAGCATTTTACAGCAGGTTGGAGCAGCCTGTATCTCAGCACAGGAATAAGGTAGGGAAGAATTCTAAGGATCATTTTGACTGCCTCCAGAAGTTAGATCAGATGGCAAATTGGATTTGGTGCTAGGTCTTTCCCTTTAGGTTTTACCCCAACAATGTTTTCATTAGTTTCGCTCACTCTCGAAATCAAGCATTTTACAGCAGGTTGGAGCAGCCTGTATCTCAGCACAGGAATAAGGTAGGGAAGAATTCTAAGGATCATTTTGACTGCCTCCAGAAGTTAGATCAGATGGCAAATTGGATTTGGTGCTAGGTCTTTCCCTTTAGGTTTTACCCCAACAATGTTTTCATTAGTTTCGCTCACTCTCGAAATCAAGCATTTTACAGCAGGTTGGAGCAGCCTGTATCTCAGCACAGGAATAAGGTAGGGAAGAATTCTAAGGATCATTTTGACTGCCTCCAGAAGTTAGATCAGATGGCAAATTGGATTTGGTGCTAGGTCTTTCCCTTTAGGTTTTACCCCAACAATGTTTTCATTAGTTTCGCTCACTCTCGAAATCAAGCATTTTACAGCAGGTTGGAGCAGCCTGTATCTCAGCACAGGAATAAGGTAGGGAAGAATTCTAAGGATCATTTTGACTGCCTCCAGAAGTTAGATCAGATGGCAAATTGGATTTGGTGCTAGGTCTTTCCCTTTAGGTTTTACCCCAACAATGTTTTCATTAGTTTCGCTCACTCTCGAAATCAAGCATTTTACAGCAGGTTGGAGCAGCCTGTATCTCAGCACAGGAATAAGGTAGGGAAGAATTCTAAGGATCATTTTGACTGCCTCCAGAAGTTAGATCAGATGGCAAATTGGATTTGGTGCTAGGTCTTTCCCTTTAGGTTTTACCCCAACAATGTTTTCATTAGTTTCGCTCACTCTCGAAATCAAGCATTTTACAGCAGGTTGGAGCAGCCTGTATCTCAGCACAGGAATAAGGTAGGGAAGAATTCTAAGGATCATTTTGACTGCCTCCAGAAGTTAGATCAGATGGCAAATTGGATTTGGTGCTAGGTCTTTCCCTTTAGGTTTTACCCCAACAATGTTTTCATTAGTTTCGCTCACTCTCGAAATCAAGCATTTTACAGCAGGTTGGAGCAGCCTGTATCTCAGCACAGGAATAAGGTAGGGAAGAATTCTAAGGATCATTTTGACTGCCGCCAGAAGTTAGATCAGATGGCAAATTGGATTTGGTGCTAGGCCTTTCCCTTTAGGTTTTACCCCAACAATGTTTTCATTAGTTTCGCTCACTCTCGAAATCAAGCATTTTACAGCAGGTTGGAGCAGCCTGTATCTCAGCACAGGAATAAGGTAGGGAAGAATTCTAAGGATCATTTTGACTGCCTCCAGAAGTTAGATCAGATGGCAAATTGGATTTGGTGCTAGGTCTTTCCCTTTAGGTTTTACCCCAACAATGTTTTCATTAGTTTCGCTCACTCTCGAAATCAAGCATTTTACAGCAGGTTGGAGCAGCCTGTATCTCAGCACAGGAATAAGGTAGGGAAGAATTCTAAGGATCATTTTGACTGCCTCCAGAAGTTAGATCAGATGGCAAATTGGATTTGGTGCTAGGTCTTTCCCTTTAGGTTTTACCCCAACAATGTTTTCATTAGTTTCGCTCACTCTCGAAATCAAGCATTTTACAGCAGGTTGGAGCAGCCTGTATCTCAGCACAGGAATAAGGTAGGGAAGAATTCAAATACTCATTTTGACTGCCTCCAGAAGTTAGATCAGATGGCAAATTGGATTTGGTGCTAGGTCTTTCCCTTTAGGTTTTACCCCAACAATGTTTTCATTAGTTTCGCTCACTCTCGAAATCAAGCATTTTACAGCAGGTTGGAGCAGCCTGCATCTCAGCACAGGAATAAGGTAGGGAAGAATTCAAATACTCATTTTGACTGCCTCCAGAAGTTAGATCAGATGGCAAATTGGATTTGGTGCTAGGTCTTTCCCTTTAGGTTTTACCCCAACAATGTTTTCATTAGTTTCGCTCACTCTCAAAATCAAGCATTTTACAGCAGGTTGGAGCAGCCTGTATCTCAGCACAGGAATAAGGTAGGGAAGAATTCTAAGGATCATTTTGACTGCCTCCAGAAGTTAGATCAGATGGCAAATTGGATTTGGTGCTAGGTCTTTCCCTTTAGGTTTTACCCCAACAATGTTTTCATTAGTTTCGCTCACTCTCGAAATCAAGCATTTTACAGCAGGTTGGAGCAGCCTGTATCTCAGCACAGGAATAAGGTAGGGAAGAATTCTAAGGATCATTTTGACTGCCTCCAGAAGTTAGATCAGATGGCAAATTGGATTTGGTGCTAGGTCTTTCCCTTTAGGTTTTACCCCAACAATGTTTTCATTAGTTTCGCTCACTCTCGAAATCAAGCATTTTACAGCAGGTTGGAGCAGCCTGTATCTCAGCACAGGAATAAGGTAGGGAAGAATTCTAAGGATCATTTTGACTGCCTCCAGAAGTTAGATCAGATGGCAAATTGGATTTGGTGCTAGGTCTTTCCCTTTAGGTTTTACCCCAACAATGTTTTCATTAGTTTCGCTCACTCTCGAAATCAAGCATTTTACAGCAGGTTGGAGCAGCCTGTATCTCAGCACAGGAATAAGGTAGGGAAGAATTCTAAGGATCATTTTGACTGCCTCCAGAAGTTAGATGAGATGGCAAATTGGATTTGGTGCTAGGTCTTTCCCTTTAGGTTTTACCCCAACAATGTTTTCATTAGTTTCGCTCACTCTCGAAATCAAGCATTTTACAGCAGGTTGGAGCAGCCTGTATCTCAGCACAGGAATAAGGTAGGGAAGAATTCTAAGGATCATTTTGACTGCCGCCAGAAGTTAGATCAGATGGCAAATTGGATTTGGTGCTAGGCCTTTCCCTTTAGGTTTTACCCCAACAATGTTTTCATTAGTTTCGCTCACTCTCGAAATCAAGCATTTTACAGCAGGTTGGAGCAGCCTGTATCTCAGCACAGGAATAAGGTAGGGAAGAATTCTAAGGATCATTTTGACTGCCTCCAGAAGTTAGATCAGATGGCAAATTGGATTTGGTGCTAGGTCTTTCCCTTTAGGTTTTACCCCAACAATGTTTTCATTAGTTTCGCTCACTCTCGAAATCAAGCATTTTACAGCAGGTTGGAGCAGCCTGTATCTCAGCACAGGAATAAGGTAGGGAAGAATTCTAAGGATCATTTTGACTGCCTCCAGAAGTTAGATCAGATGGCAAATTGGATTTGGTGCTAGGTCTTTCCCTTTAGGTTTTACCCCAACAATGTTTTCATTAGTTTCGCTCACTCTCGAAATCAAGCATTTTACAGCAGGTTGGAGCAGCCTGTATCTCAGCACAGGAATAAGGTAGGGAAGAATTCAAATACTCATTTTGACTGCCTCCAGAAGTTAGATCAGATGGCAAATTGGATTTGGTGCTAGGTCTTTCCCTTTAGGTTTTACCCCAACAATGTTTTCATTAGTTTCGCTCACTCTCGAAATCAAGCATTTTACAGCAGGTTGGAGCAGCCTGCATCTCAGCACAGGAATAAGGTAGGGAAGAATTCAAATACTCATTTTGACTGCCTCCAGAAGTTAGATCAGATGGCAAATTGGATTTGGTGCTAGGTCTTTCCCTTTAGGTTTTACCCCAACAATGTTTTCATTAGTTTCGCTCACTCTCAAAATCAAGCATTTTACAGCAGGTTGGAGCAGCCTGTATCTCAGCACAGGAATAAGGTAGGGAAGAATTCTAAGGATCATTTTGACTGCCTCCAGAAGTTAGATCAGATGGCAAATTGGATTTGGTGCTAGGTCTTTCCCTTTAGGTTTTACCCCAACAATGTTTTCATTAGTTTCGCTCACTCTCGAAATCAAGCATTTTACAGCAGGTTGGAGCAGCCTGTATCTCAGCACAGGAATAAGGTAGGGAAGAATTCTAAGGATCATTTTGACTGCCTCCAGAAGTTAGATCAGATGGCAAATTGGATTTGGTGCTAGGTCTTTCCCTTTAGGTTTTACCCCAACAATGTTTTCATTAGTTTCGCTCACTCTCGAAATCAAGCATTTTACAGCAGGTTGGAGCAGCCTGTATCTCAGCACAGGAATAAGGTAGGGAAGAATTCTAAGGATCATTTTGACTGCCTCCAGAAGTTAGATCAGATGGCAAATTGGATTTGGTGCTAGGTCTTTCCCTTTAGGTTTTACCCCAACAATGTTTTCATTAGTTTCGCTCACTCTCGAAATCAAGCATTTTACAGCAGGTTGGAGCAGCCTGTATCTCAGCACAGGAATAAGGTAGGGAAGAATTCTAAGGATCATTTTGACTGCCTCCAGAAGTTAGATGAGATGGCAAATTGGATTTGGTGCTAGGTCTTTCCCTTTAGGTTTTACCCCAACAATGTTTTCATTAGTTTCGCTCACTCTCGAAATCAAGCATTTTACAGCAGGTTGGAGCAGCCTGTATCTCAGCACAGGAATAAGGTAGGGAAGAATTCTAAGGATCATTTTGACTGCCTCCAGAAGTTAGATCAGATGGCAAATTGGATTTGGTGCTAGGTCTTTCCCTTTAGGTTTTACCCCAACAATGTTTTCATTAGTTTCGCTCACTCTCGAAATCAAGCATTTTACAGCAGGTTGGAGCAGCCTGTATCTCAGCACAGGAATAAGGTAGGGAAGAATTCTAAGGATCATTTTGACTGCCTCCAGAAGTTAGATCAGATGGCAAATTGGATTTGGTGCTAGGTCTTTCCCTTTAGGTTTTACCCCAACAATGTTTTCATTAGTTTCGCTCACTCTCGAAATCAAGCATTTTACAGCAGGTTGGAGCAGCCTGTATCTCAGCACAGGAATAAGGTAGGGAAGAATTCTAAGGATCATTTTGACTGCCTCCAGAAGTTAGATCAGATGGCAAATTGGATTTGGTGCTAGGTCTTTCCCTTTAGGTTTTACCCCAACAATGTTTTCATTAGTTTCGCTCACTCTCGAAATCAAGCATTTTACAGCAGGTTGGAGCAGCCTGTATCTCAGCACAGGAATAAGGTAGGGAAGAATTCTAAGGATCATTTTGACTGCCTCCAGAAGTTAGATGAGATGGCAAATTGGATTTGGTGCTAGGTCTTTCCCTTTAGGTTTTACCCCAACAATGTTTTCATTAGTTTCGCTCACTCTCGAAATCAAGCATTTTACAGCAGGTTGGAGCAGCCTGTATCTCAGCACAGGAATAAGGTAGGGAAGAATTCTAAGGATCATTTTGACTGCCTCCAGAAGTTAGATCAGATGGCAAATTGGATTTGGTGCTAGGTCTTTCCCTTTAGGTTTTACCCCAACAATGTTTTCATTAGTTTCGCTCACTCTCGAAATCAAGCATTTTACAGCAGGTTGGAGCAGCCTGTATCTCAGCACAGGAATAAGGTAGGGAAGAATTCTAAGGATCATTTTGACTGCCGCCAGAAGTTAGATCAGATGGCAAATTGGATTTGGTGCTAGGCCTTTCCCTTTAGGTTTTACCCCAACAATGTTTTCATTAGTTTCGCTCACTCTCGAAATCAAGCATTTTACAGCAGGTTGGAGCAGCCTGTATCTCAGCACAGGAATAAGGTAGGGAAGAATTCTAAGGATCATTTTGACTGCCTCCAGAAGTTAGATCAGATGGCAAATTGGATTTGGTGCTAGGTCTTTCCCTTTAGGTTTTACCCCAACAATGTTTTCATTAGTTTCGCTCACTCTCGAAATCAAGCATTTTACAGCAGGTTGGAGCAGCCTGTATCTCAGCACAGGAATAAGGTAGGGAAGAATTCTAAGGATCATTTTGACTGCCTCCAGAAGTTAGATCAGATGGCAAATTGGATTTGGTGCTAGGTCTTTCCCTTTAGGTTTTACCCCAACAATGTTTTCATTAGTTTCGCTCACTCTCGAAATCAAGCATTTTACAGCAGGTTGGAGCAGCCTGTATCTCAGCACAGGAATAAGGTAGGGAAGAATTCAAATACTCATTTTGACTGCCTCCAGAAGTTAGATCAGATGGCAAATTGGATTTGGTGCTAGGTCTTTCCCTTTAGGTTTTACCCCAACAATGTTTTCATTAGTTTCGCTCACTCTCGAAATCAAGCATTTTACAGCAGGTTGGAGCAGCCTGTATCTCAGCACAGGAATAAGGTAGGGAAGAATTCAAATACTCATTTTGACTGCCTCCAGAAGTTAGATCAGATGGCAAATTGGATTTGGTGCTAGGTCTTTCCCTTTAGGTTTTACCCCAACAATGTTTTCATTAGTTTCGCTCACTCTCAAAATCAAGCATTTTACAGCAGGTTGGAGCAGCCTGTATCTCAGCACAGGAATAAGGTAGGGAAGAATTCTAAGGATCATTTTGACTGCCTCCAGAAGTTAGATCAGATGGCAAATTGGATTTGGTGCTAGGTCTTTCCCTTTAGGTTTTACCCCAACAATGTTTTCATTAGTTTCGCTCACTCTCGAAATCAAGCATTTTACAGCAGGTTGGAGCAGCCTGTATCTCAGCACAGGAATAAGGTAGGGAAGAATTCTAAGGATCATTTTGACTGCCTCCAGAAGTTAGATCAGATGGCAAATTGGATTTGGTGCTAGGTCTTTCCCTTTAGGTTTTACCCCAACAATGTTTTCATTAGTTTCGCTCACTCTCGAAATCAAGCATTTTACAGCAGGTTGGAGCAGCCTGTATCTCAGCACAGGAATAAGGTAGGGAAGAATTCTAAGGATCATTTTGACTGCCTCCAGAAGTTAGATCAGATGGCAAATTGGATTTGGTGCTAGGTCTTTCCCTTTAGGTTTTACCCCAACAATGTTTTCATTAGTTTCGCTCACTCTCGAAATCAAGCATTTTACAGCAGGTTGGAGCAGCCTGTATCTCAGCACAGGAATAAGGTAGGGAAGAATTCTAAGGATCATTTTGACTGCCTCCAGAAGTTAGATCAGATGGCAAATTGGATTTGGTGCTAGGTCTTTCCCTTTAGGTTTTACCCCAACAATGTTTTCATTAGTTTCGCTCACTCTCGAAATCAAGCATTTTACAGCAGGTTGGAGCAGCCTGTATCTCAGCACAGGAATAAGGTAGGGAAGAATTCAAATACTCATTTTGACTGCCTCCAGAAGTTAGATCAGATGGCAAATTGGATTTGGTGCTAGGTCTTTCCCTTTAGGTTTTACCCCAACAATGTTTTCATTAGTTTCGCTCACTCTCGAAATCAAGCATTTTACAGCAGGTTGGAGCAGCCTGTATCTCAGCACAGGAATAAGGTAGGGAAGAATTCTAAGGATCATTTTGACTGCCTCCAGAAGTTAGATCAGATGGCAAATTGGATTTGGTGCTAGGTCTTTCCCTTTAGGTTTTACCCCAACAATGTTTTCATTAGTTTCGCTCACTCTCGAAATCAAGCATTTTACAGCAGGTTGGAGCAGCCTGTATCTCAGCACAGGAATAAGGTAGGGAAGAATTCAAATACTCATTTTGACTGCCTCCAGAAGTTAGATCAGATGGCAAATTGGATTTGGTGCTAGGTCTTTCCCTTTAGGTTTTACCCCAACAATGTTTTCATTAGTTTCGCTCACTCTCGAAATCAAGCATTTTACAGCAGGTTGGAGCAGCCTGTATCTCAGCACAGGAATAAGGTAGGGAAGAATTCTAAGGATCATTTTGACTGCCTCCAGAAGTTAGATCAGATGGCAAATTGGATTTGGTGCTAGGTCTTTCCCTTTAGGTTTTACCCCAACAATGTTTTCATTAGTTTCGCTCACTCTCGAAATCAAGCATTTACAGCAGGTTGGAGCAGCTTGTATCTCAGCACAGGAATAAGGTAGGGAAGAATTCTAAGGATCATTTTGACTGCCTCCAGAAGTTAGATCAGATGGCAAATTGGATTTGGTGCTAGGTCTTTCCCTTTAGGTTTTACCCCAACAATGTTTTCATTAGTTTCGCTCACTCTCGAAATCAAGCATTTTACAGCAGGTTGGAGCAGCCTGTATCTCAGCACAGGAATAAGGTAGGGAAGAATTCTAAGGATCATTTTGACTGCCTCCAGAAGTTAGATCAGATGGCAAATTAGATTTGGTGCTAGGTCTTTCCCTTTAGGTTTTACTCCAACAATGTTTTCATTAGTTTCGCTCACTCTCGAAATCAAGCATTTTACAGCAGGTTGGAGCAGCCTGTATCTCAGCACAGGAATAAGGTAGGGAAGAATTCAAATACTCATTTTGACTGCCTCCAGAAGTTAGATCAGATGGCAAATTGGATTTGGTGCTATGTCTTTCCCTTTATGTTTTACCCCAACAATGTTTTCATTAGTTTCGCTCACTCTCGAAATCAAGCATTTTACAGCAGGTTGGAGCAGCCTGTATCTCAGCACAGGAATAAGGTAGGGAAGAATTCTAAGGATCATTTTGACTGCCTCCAGAAGTTAGATCAGATGGCAAATTGGATTTGGTGCTAGGTCTTTCCCTTTAGGTTTTACCCCAACAATGTTTTCATTAGTTTCGCTCACTCTCGAAATCAAGCATTTTACAGCAGGTTGGAGCAGCCTGTATCTCAGCACAGGAATAAGGTAGGGAAGAATTCTAAGGATCATTTTGACTGCCTCCAGAAGTTAGATCAGATGGCAAATTGGATTTGGTGCTAGGCCTTTCCCTTTAGGTTTTACCCCAACAATGTTTTCATTAGTTTCGCTCACTCTCGAAATCAAGCATTTTACAGCAGGTTGGAGCAGCCTGTATCTCAGCACAGGAATAAGGTAGGGAAGAATTCAAATACTCATTTTGACTGCCTCCAGAAGTTAGATCAGATGGCAAATTGGATTTGGTGCTAGGTCTTTCCCTTTAGGTTTTACCCCAACAATGTTTTCATTAGTTTCGCTCACTCTCGAAATCAAGCATTTTACAGCAGGTTGGAGCAGCCTGTATCTCAGCACAGGAATAAGGTAGGGAAGAATTCAAATACTCATTTTGACTGCCTCCAGAAGTTAGATCAGATGGCAAATTGGATTTGGTGCTAGGTCTTTCCCTTTAGGTTTTACCCCAACAATGTTTTCATTAGTTTCGCTCACTCTCGAAATCAAGCATTTTACAGCAGGTTGGAGCAGCCTGTATCTCAGCACAGGAATAAGGTAGGGAAGAATTCTAAGGATCATTTTGACTGCCTCCAGAAGTTAGATCAGATGGCAAATTGGATTTGGTGCTAGGTCTTTCCCTTTAGGTTTTACCCCAACAATGTTTTCATTAGTTTCGCTCACTCTCGAAATCAAGCATTTACAGCAGGTTGGAGCAGCTTGTATCTCAGCACAGGAATAAGGTAGGGAAGAATTCTAAGGATCATTTTGACTGCCTCCAGAAGTTAGATCAGATGGCAAATTGGATTTGGTGCTAGGTCTTTCCCTTTAGGTTTTACCCCAACAATGTTTTCATTAGTTTCGCTCACTCTCGAAATCAAGCATTTTACAGCAGGTTGGAGCAGCCTGTATCTCAGCACAGGAATAAGGTAGGGAAGAATTCTAAGGATCATTTTGACTGCCTCCAGAAGTTAGATCAGATGGCAAATTAGATTTGGTGCTAGGTCTTTCCCTTTAGGTTTTACTCCAACAATGTTTTCATTAGTTTCGCTCACTCTCGAAATCAAGCATTTTACAGCAGGTTGGAGCAGCCTGTATCTCAGCACAGGAATAAGGTAGGGAAGAATTCAAATACTCATTTTGACTGCCTCCAGAAGTTAGATCAGATGGCAAATTGGATTTGGTGCTATGTCTTTCCCTTTATGTTTAACCCCAACAATGTTTTCATTAGTTTCGCTCACTCTCGAAATCAAGCATTTTACAGCAGGTTGGAGCAGCCTGTATCTCAGCACAGGAATAAGGTAGGGAAGAATTCAAATACTCATTTTGACTGCCTCCAGAAGTTAGATCAGATGGCAAATTGGATTTGGTGCTAGGTCTTTCCCTTTAGGTTTTACCCCAACAATGTTTTCATTAGTTTCGCTCACTCTCGAAATCAAGCATTTTACAGCAGGTTGGAGCAGCCTGTATCTCAGCACAGGAATAAGGTAGGGAAGAATTCAAATACTCATTTTGACTGCCTCCAGAAGTTAGATCAGATGGCAAATTGGATTTGGTGCTAGGTCTTTCCCTTTAGGTTTTACCCCAACAATGTTTTCATTAGTTTCGCTCACTCTCGAAATCAAGCATTTTACAGCAGGTTGGAGCAGCCTGTATCTCAGCACAGGAATAAGGTAGGGAAGAATTCTAAGGATCATTTTGACTGCCTCCAGAAGTTAGATCAGATGGCAAATTAGATTTGGTGCTAGGTCTTTCCCTTTAGGTTTTACTCCAACAATGTTTTCATTAGTTTCGCTCACTCTCGAAATCAAGCATTTTACAGCAGGTTGGAGCAGCCTGTATCTCAGCACAGGAATAAGGTAGGGAAGAATTCAAATACTCATTTTGACTGCCTCCAGAAGTTAGATCAGATGGCAAATTGGATTTGGTGCTAGGTCTTTCCCTTTAGGTTTTACCCCAACAATGTTTTCATTAGTTTCGCTCACTCTCGAAATCAAGCATTTTACAGCAGGTTGGAGCAGCTTGTATCTCAGCACAGGAATAAGGTAGGGAAGAATTCTAAGGATCATTTTGACTGCCTCCAGAAGTTAGATCAGATGGCAAATTGGATTTGGTGCTAGGTCTTTCCCTTTAGGTTTTACCCCAACAATGTTTTCATTAGTTTCGCTCACTCTCGAAATCAAGCATTTTACAGCAGGTTGGAGCAGCCTGTATCTCAGCACAGGAATAAGGTAGGGAAGAATTCAAATACTCATTTTGACTGCCTCCAGAAGTTAGATCAGATGGCAAATTGGATTTGGTGCTAGGTCTTTCCCTTTAGGTTTTACCCCAACAATGTTTTCATTAGTTTCGCTCACTCTCGAAATCAAGCATTTTACAGCAGGTTGGAGCAGCCTGTATCTCAGCACAGGAATAAGGTAGGGAAGAATTCTAAGGATCATTTTGACTGCCTCCAGAAGTTAGATCAGATGGCAAATTAGATTTGGTGCTAGGTCTTTCCCTTTAGGTTTTACTCCAACAATGTTTTCATTAGTTTCGCTCACTCTCGAAATCAAGCATTTTACAGCAGGTTGGAGCAGCCTGTATCTCAGCACAGGAATAAGGTAGGGAAGAATTCAAATACTCATTTTGACTGCCTCCAGAAGTTAGATCAGATGGCAAATTGGATTTGGTGCTATGTCTTTCCCTTTAGGTTTTACCCCAACAATGTTTTCATTAGTTTCGCTCACTCTCGAAATCAAGCATTTTACAGCAGGTTGGAGCAGCTTGTATCTCAGCACAGGAATAAGGTAGGGAAGAATTCTAAGGATCATTTTGACTGCCTCCAGAAGTTAGATCAGATGGCAAATTGGATTTGGTGCTAGGTCTTTCCCTTTAGGTTTTACCCCAACAATGTTTTCATTAGTTTCGCTCACTCTCGAAATCAAGCATTTTACAGCAGGTTGGAGCAGCCTGTATCTCAGCACAGGAATAAGGTAGGGAAGAATTCTAAGGATCATTTTGACTGCCTCCAGAAGTTAGATCAGATGGCAAATTAGATTTGGTGCTAGGTCTTTCCCTTTAGGTTTTACTCCAACAATGTTTTCATTAGTTTCGCTCACTCTCGAAATCAAGCATTTTACAGCAGGTTGGAGCAGCCTGTATCTCAGCACAGGAATAAGGTAGGGAAGAATTCAAATACTCATTTTGACTGCCTCCAGAAGTTAGATCAGATGGCAAATTGGATTTGGTGCTATGTCTTTCCCTTTAGGTTTTACCCCAACAATGTTTTCATTAGTTTCGCTCACTCTCGAAATCAAGCATTTTACAGCAGGTTGGAGCAGCCTGTATCTCAGCACAGGAATAAGGTAGGGAAGAATTCAAATACTCATTTTGACTGCCTCCAGAAGTTAGATCAGATGGCAAATTGGATTTGGTGCTAGGCCTTTCCCTTTAGGTTTTACCCCAACAATGTTTTCATTAGTTTCGCTCACTCTCGAAATCAAGCATTTTACAGCAGGTTGGAGCAGCCTGTATCTCAGCACAGGAATAAGGTAGGGAAGAATTCTAAGGATCATTTTGACTGCCTCCAGAAGTTAGATCAGATGGCAAATTGGATTTGGTGCTAGGTCTTTCCCTTTAGGTTTTACCCCAACAATGTTTTCATTAGTTTCGCTCACTCTCGAAATCAAGCATTTTACAGCAGGTTGGAGCAGCCTGTATCTCAGCACAGGAATAAGGTAGGGAAGAATTCAAATACTCATTTTGACTGCCTCCAGAAGTTAGATCAGATGGCAAATTGGATTTGGTGCTAGGTCTTTCCCTTTAGGTTTTACCCCAACAATGTTTTCATTAGTTTCGCTCACTCTCGAAATCAAGCATTTTACAGCAGGTTGGAGCAGCCTGTATCTCAGCACAGGAATAAGGTAGGGAAGAATTCTAAGGATCATTTTGACTGCCTCCAGAAGTTAGATCAGATGGCAAATTGGATTTGGTGCTAGGTCTTTCCCTTTAGGTTTTACCCCAACAATGTTTTCATTAGTTTCGCTCACTCTCGAAATCAAGCATTTTACAGCAGGTTGGAGCAGCCTGTATCTCAGCACAGGAATAAGGAAGGGAAGAATTCTAAGGATCATTTTGACTGCCTCCAGAAGTTAGATCAGATGGCAAATTGGATTTGGTGCTAGGTCTTTCCCTTTAGGTTTTACCCCAACAATGTTTTCATTAGTTTCGCTCACTCTCGAAATCAAGCATTTTACAGCAGGTTGGAGCAGCCTGTATCTCAGCACAGGAATAAGGTAGGGAAGAATTCTAAGGATCATTTTGACTGCCTCCAGAAGTTAGATCAGATGGCAAATTGGATTTGGTGCTAGGTCTTTCCCTTTAGGTTTTACCCCAACAATGTTTTCATTAGTTTCGCTCACTCTCGAAATCAAGCATTTTACAGCAGGTTGGAGCAGCCTGTATCTCAGCACAGGAATAAGGTAGGGAAGAATTCTAAGGATCATTTTGACTGCCTCCAGAAGTTAGATCAGATGGCAAATTGGATTTGGTGCTAGGTCTTTCCCTTTAGGTTTTACCCCAACAATGTTTTCATTAGTTTCGCTCACTCTCGAAATCAAGCATTTTACAGCAGGTTGGAGCAGCCTGTATCTCAGCACAGGAATAAGGTAGGGAAGAATTCTAAGGATCATTTTGACTGCCTCCAGAAGTTAGATCAGATGGCAAATTGGATTTGGTGCTAGGTCTTTCCCTTTAGGTTTTACCCCAACAATGTTTTCATTAGTTTCGCTCACTCTCGAAATCAAGCATTTTACAGCAGGTTGGAGCAGCCTGTATCTCAGCACAGGAATAAGGTAGGGAAGAATTCTAAGGATCATTTTGACTGCCTCCAGAAGTTAGATCAGATGGCAACTTGGATTTGGTGCTAGGTCTTTCCCTTTAGGTTTTACCCCAACAATGTTTTCATTAGTTTCGCTCACTCTCGAAATCAAGCATTTTACAGCAGGTTGGAGCAGCCTGTATCTCAGCACAGGAATAAGGTAGGGAAGAATTCTAAGGATCATTTTGACTGCCTCCAGAAGTTAGATCAGATGGCAAATTGGATTTGGTGCTAAGTCTTTCCCTTTAGGTTTTACCCCAACAATGTTTTCATTAGTTTCGCTCACTCTCGAAATCAAGCATTTTACAGCAGGTTGGAGCAGCTTGTATCTCAGCACAGGAATAAGGTAGGGAAGAATTCTAAGGATCATTTTGACTGCCTCCAGAAGTTAGATCAGATGGCAAATTGGATTTGGTGCTAGGTCTTTCCCTTTAGGTTTTACCCCAACAATGTTTTCATTAGTTTCGCTCACTCTCGAAATCAAGCATTTTACAGCAGGTTGGAGCAGCCTGTATCTCAGCACAGGAATAAGGTAGGGAAGAATTCTAAGGATCATTTTGACTGCCTCCAGAAGTTAGATCAGATGGCAAATTGGATTTGGTGCTAGGTCTTTCCCTTTAGGTTTTACCCCAACAATGTTTTCATTAGTTTCGCTCACTCTCGAAATCAAGCATTTTACAGCAGGTTGGAGCAGCCTGTATCTCAGCACAGGAATAAGGTAGGGAAGAATTCAAATACTCATTTTGACTGCCTCCAGAAGTTAGATCAGATGGCAAATTGGATTTGGTGCTAGGTCTTTCCCTTTAGGTTTTACCCCAACAATGTTTTCATTAGTTTCGCTCACTCTCGAAATCAAGCATTTTACAGCAGGTTGGAGCAGCCTGTATCTCAGCACAGGAATAAGGTAGGGAAGAATTCTAAGGATCATTTTGACTGCCTCCAGAAGTTAGATCAGATGGCAACTTGGATTTGGTGCTAGGTCTTTCCCTTTAGGTTTTACCCCAACAATGTTTTCATTAGTTTCGCTCACTCTCGAAATCAAGCATTTTACAGCAGGTTGGAGCAGCCTGTATCTCAGCACAGGAATAAGGTAGGGAAGAATTCTAAGGATCATTTTGACTGCCTCCAGAAGTTAGATCAGATGGCAAATTGGATTTGGTGCTAGGTCTTTCCCTTTAGGTTTTACCCCAACAATGTTTTCATTAGTTTCGCTCACTCTCGAAATCAAGCATTTTACAGCAGGTTGGAGCAGCCTGTATCTCAGCACAGGAATAAGGTAGGGAAGAATTCTAAGGATCATTTTGACTGCCTCCAGAAGTTAGATCAGATGGCAAATTGGATTTGGTGCTAGGTCTTTCCCTTTAGGTTTTACCCCAACAATGTTTTCATTAGTTTCGCTCACTCTCGAAATCAAGCATTTTACAGCAGGTTGGAGCAGCCTGTATCTCAGCACAGGAATAAGGTAGGGAAGAATTCAAATACTCATTTTGACTGCCTCCAGAAGTTAGATCAGATGGCAAATTGGATTTGGTGCTAGGTCTTTCCCTTTAGGTTTTACCCCAACAATGTTTTCATTAGTTTCGCTCACTCTCAAAATCAAGCATTTTACAGCAGGTTGGAGCAGCCTGTATCTCAGCACAGGAATAAGGTAGGGAAGAATTCTAAGGATCATTTTGACTGCCTCCAGAAGTTAGATCAGATGGCAACTTGGATTTGGTGCTAGGTCTTTCCCTTTAGGTTTTACCCCAACAATGTTTTCATTAGTTTCGCTCACTCTCGAAATCAAGCATTTTACAGCAGGTTGGAGCAGCCTGTATCTCAGCACAGGAATAAGGTAGGGAAGAATTCTAAGGATCATTTTGACTGCCTCCAGAAGTTAGATCAGATGGCAAATTGGATTTGGTGCTAGGTCTTTCCCTTTAGGTTTTACCCCAACAATGTTTTCATTAGTTTCGCTCACTCTCGAAATCAAGCATTTTACAGCAGGTTGGAGCAGCCTGTATCTCAGCACAGGAATAAGGTAGGGAAGAATTCTAAGGATTATTTTGACTGCCTCCAGAAGTTAGATCAGATGGCAAATTGGATTTGGTGCTAGGTCTTTCCCTTTAGGTTTTACCCCAACAATGTTTTCATTAGTTTCGCTCACTCTCGAAATCAAGCATTTTACAGCAGGTTGGAGCAGCCTGTATCTCAGCACAGGAATAAGGAAGGGAAGAATTCTAAGGATCATTTTGACTGCGTCCAGAAGTTAGATCAGATGGCAAATTGGATTTGGTGCTAGGTCTTTCCCTTTAGGTTTTACCCCAACAATGTTTTCATTAGTTTCGCTCACTCTCGAAATCAAGCATTTTACAGCAGGTTGGAGCAGCCTGTATCTCAGCACAGGAATAAGGTAGGGAAGAATTCAAATACTCATTTTGACTGCCTCCAGAAGTTAGATCAGATGGCAAATTGGATTTGGTGCTAGGTCTTTCCCTTTAGGTTTTACCCCAACAATGTTTTCATTAGTTTCGCTCACTCTCGAAATCAAGCATTTTACAGCAGGTTGGAGCAGCCTGTATCTCAGCACAGGAATAAGGTAGGGAAGAATTCTAAGGATCATTTTGACTGCCTCCAGAAGTTAGATCAGATGGCAAATTGGATTTGGTGCTAGGTCTTTCCCTTTAGGTTTTACCCCAACAATGTTTTCATTAGTTTCGCTCACTCTCGAAATCAAGCATTTTACAGCAGGTTGGAGCAGCCTGTATCTCAGCACAGGAATAAGGTAGGGAAGAATTCAAATACTCATTTTGACTGCCTCCAGAAGTTAGATCAGATGGCAAATTGGATTTGGTGCTAGGTCTTTCCCTTTAGGTTTTACCCCAACAATGTTTTCATTAGTTTCGCTCACTCTCGAAATCAAGCATTTTACAGCAGGTTGGAGCAGCCTGTATCTCAGCACAGGAATAAGGTAGGGAAGAATTCTAAGGATCATTTTGACTGCCTCCAGAAGTTAGATCAGATGGCAAATTGGATTTGGTGCTAGGTCTTTCCCTTTAGGTTTTACCCCAACAATGTTTTCATTAGTTTCGCTCACTCTCGAAATCAAGCATTTTACAGCAGGTTGGAGCAGCTTGTATCTCAGCACAGGAATAAGGTAGGGAAGAATTCTAAGGATCATTTTGACTGCCTCCAGAAGTTAGATCAGATGGCAAATTGGATTTGGTGCTAGGTCTTTCCCTTTAGGTTTTACCCCAACAATGTTTTCATTAGTTTCGCTCACTCTCGAAATCAAGCATTTTACAGCAGGTTGGAGCAGCCTGTATCTCAGCACAGGAATAAGGTAGGGAAGAATTCTAAGGATCATTTTGACTGCCTCCAGAAGTTAGATCAGATGGCAAATTAGATTTGGTGCTAGGTCTTTCCCTTTAGGTTTTACTCCAACAATGTTTTCATTAGTTTCGCTCACTCTCGAAATCAAGCATTTTACAGCAGGTTGGAGCAGCCTGTATCTCAGCACAGGAATAAGGTAGGGAAGAATTCAAATACTCATTTTGACTGCCTCCAGAAGTTAGATCAGATGGCAAATTGGATTTGGTGCTATGTCTTTCCCTTTAGGTTTTACCCCAACAATGTTTTCATTAGTTTCGCTCACTCTCGAAATCAAGCATTTTACAGCAGGTTGGAGCAGCCTGTATCTCAGCACAGGAATAAGGTAGGGAAGAATTCAAATACTCATTTTGACTGCCTCCAGAAGTTAGATCAGATGGCAAATTGGATTTGGTGCTAGGCCTTTCCCTTTAGGTTTTACCCCAACAATGTTTTCATTAGTTTCGCTCACTCTCGAAATCAAGCATTTTACAGCAGGTTGGAGCAGCCTGTATCTCAGCACAGGAATAAGGTAGGGAAGAATTCTAAGGATCATTTTGACTGCCTCCAGAAGTTAGATCAGATGGCAAATTGGATTTGGTGCTAGGTCTTTCCCTTTAGGTTTTACCCCAACAATGTTTTCATTAGTTTCGCTCACTCTCGAAATCAAGCATTTTACAGCAGGTTGGAGCAGCCTGTATCTCAGCACAGGAATAAGGTAGGGAAGAATTCAAATACTCATTTTGACTGCCTCCAGAAGTTAGATCAGATGGCAAATTGGATTTGGTGCTAGGTCTTTCCCTTTAGGTTTTACCCCAACAATGTTTTCATTAGTTTCGCTCACTCTCGAAATCAAGCATTTTACAGCAGGTTGGAGCAGCCTGTATCTCAGCACAGGAATAAGGTAGGGAAGAATTCAAATACTCATTTTGACTGCCTCCAGAAGTTAGATCAGATGGCAAATTGGATTTGGTGCTAGGTCTTTCCCTTTAGGTTTTACCCCAACAATGTTTTCATTAGTTTCGCTCACTCTCGAAATCAAGCATTTTACAGCAGGTTGGAGCAGCCTGTATCTCAGCACAGGAATAAGGTAGGGAAGAATTCTAAGGATCATTTTGACTGCCTCCAGAAGTTAGATCAGATGGCAAATTGGATTTGGTGCTAGGTCTTTCCCTTTAGGTTTTACCCCAACAATGTTTTCATTAGTTTCGCTCACTCTCGAAATCAAGCATTTTACAGCAGGTTGGAGCAGCTTGTATCTCAGCACAGGAATAAGGTAGGGAAGAATTCTAAGGATCATTTTGACTGCCTCCAGAAGTTAGATCAGATGGCAAATTGGATTTGGTGCTAGGTCTTTCCCTTTAGGTTTTACCCCAACAATGTTTTCATTAGTTTCGCTCACTCTCGAAATCAAGCATTTTACAGCAGGTTGGAGCAGCCTGTATCTCAGCACAGGAATAAGGTAGGGAAGAATTCTAAGGATCATTTTGACTGCCTCCAGAAGTTAGATCAGATGGCAAATTGGATTTGGTGCTAGGTCTTTCCCTTTAGGTTTTACCCCAACAATGTTTTCATTAGTTTCGCTCACTCTCGAAATCAAGCATTTTACAGCAGGTTGGAGCAGCCTGTATCTCAGCACAGGAATAAGGTAGGGAAGAATTCAAATACTCATTTTGACTGCCTCCAGAAGTTAGATCAGATGGCAAATTGGATTTGGTGCTAGGTCTTTCCCTTTAGGTTTTACCCCAACAATGTTTTCATTAGTTTCGCTCACTCTCGAAATCAAGCATTTTACAGCAGGTTGGAGCAGCCTGTATCTCAGCACAGGAATAAGGTAGGGAAGAATTCTAAGGATCATTTTGACTGCCTCCAGAAGTTAGATCAGATGGCAAATTGGATTTGGTGCTAGGTCTTTCCCTTTAGGTTTTACCCCAACAATGTTTTCATTAGTTTCGCTCACTCTCGAAATCAAGCATTTTACAGCAGGTTGGAGCAGCCTGTATCTCAGCACAGGAATAAGGTAGGGAAGAATTCTAAGGATCATTTTGACTGCCTCCAGAAGTTAGATCAGATGGCAAATTGGATTTGGTGCTAGGTCTTTCCCTTTAGGTTTTACCCCAACAATGTTTTCATTAGTTTCGCTCACTCTCGAAATCAAGCATTTTACAGCAGGTTGGAGCAGCCTGTATCTCAGCACAGGAATAAGGTAGGGAAGAATTCTAAGGATCATTTTGACTGCCTCCAGAAGTTAGATCAGATGGCAAATTGGATTTGGTGCTAGGTCTTTCCCTTTAGGTTTTACCCCAACAATGTTTTCATTAGTTTCGCTCACTCTCGAAATCAAGCATTTTACAGCAGGTTGGAGCAGCCTGTATCTCAGCACAGGAATAAGGTAGGGAAGAATTCTAAGGATCATTTTGACTGCCTCCAGAAGTTAGATCAGATGGCAAATTGGATTTGGTGCTAGGTCTTTCCCTTTAGGTTTTACCCCAACAATGTTTTCATTAGTTTCGCTCACTCTCGAAATCAAGCATTTTACAGCAGGTTGGAGCAGCCTGTATCTCAGCACAGGAATAAGGTAGGGAAGAATTCTAAGGATCATTTTGACTGCCTCCAGAAGTTAGATCAGATGGCAAATTGGATTTGGTGCTAGGTCTTTCCCTTTAGGTTTTACCCCAACAATGTTTTCATTAGTTTCGCTCACTCTCGAAATCAAGCATTTTACAGCAGGTTGGAGCAGCCTGTATCTCAGCACAGGAATAAGGTAGGGAAGAATTCTAAGGATCATTTTGACTGCCTCCAGAAGTTAGATCAGATGGCAAATTGGATTTGGTGCTAGGTCTTTCCCTTTAGGTTTTACCCCAACAATGTTTTCATTAGTTTCGCTCACTCTCGAAATCAATCATTTTACAGCAGGTTGGAGCAGCTTGTATCTCAGCACAGGAATAAGGTAGGGAAGAATTCTAAGGATCATTTTGACTGCCTCCAGAAGTTAGATCAGATGGCAAATTGGATTTGGTGCTAGGTCTTTCCCTTTAGGTTTTACCCCAACAATGTTTTCATTAGTTTCGCTCACTCTCGAAATCAAGCATTTTACAGCAGGTTGGAGCAGCCTGTATCTCAGCACAGGAATAAGGTAGGGAAGAATTCTAAGGATCATTTTGACTGCCTCCAGAAGTTAGATCAGATGGCAACTTGGATTTGGTGCTAGGTCTTTCCCTTTAGGTTTTACCCCAACAATGTTTTCATTAGTTTCGCTCACTCTCGAAATCAAGCATTTTACAGCAGGTTGGAGCAGCCTGTATCTCAGCACAGGAATAAGGTAGGGAAGAATTCAAATACTCATTTTGACTGCCTCCAGAAGTTAGATCAGATGGCAAATTGGATTTGGTGCTAGGTCTTTCCCTTTAGGTTTTACCCCAACAATGTTTTCATTAGTTTCGCTCACTCTCGAAATCAAGCATTTTACAGCAGGTTGGAGCAGCCTGTATCTCAGCACAGGAATAAGGTAGGGAAGAATTCTAAGGATCATTTTGACTGCCTCCAGAAGTTAGATCAGATGGCAAATTGGATTTGGTGCTAGGTCTTTCCCTTTAGGTTTTACCCCAACAATGTTTTCATTAGTTTCGCTCACTCTCGAAATCAAGCATTTTACAGCAGGTTGGAGCAGCCTGTATCTCAGCACAGGAATAAGGTAGGGAAGAATTCTAAGGATCATTTTGACTGCCTCCAGAAGTTAGATCAGATGGCAAATTGGATTTGGTGCTAGGTCTTTCCCTTTAGGTTTTACCCCAACAATGTTTTCATTAGTTTCGCTCACTCTCGAAATCAAGCATTTTACAGCAGGTTGGAGCAGCCTGTATCTCAGCACAGGAATAAGGTAGGGAAGAATTCTAAGGATCATTTTGACTGCCTCCAGAAGTTAGATCAGATGGCAAATTGGATTTGGTGCTAGGTCTTTCCCTTTAGGTTTTACCCCAACAATGTTTTCATTAGTTTCGCTCACTCTCGAAATCAAGCATTTTACAGCAGGTTGGAGCAGCTTGTATCTCAGCACAGGAATAAGGTAGGGAAGAATTCTAAGGATCATTTTGACTGCCTCCAGAAGTTAGATCAGATGGCAAATTGGATTTGGTGCTAGGTCTTTCCCTTTAGGTTTTACCCCAACAATGTTTTCATTAGTTTCGCTCACTCTCGAAATCAAGCATTTTACAGCAGGTTGGAGCAGCCTGTATCTCAGCACAGGAATAAGGTAGGGAAGAATTCAAATACTCATTTTGACTGCCTCCAGAAGTTAGATCAGATGGCAAATTGGATTTGGTGCTAGGTCTTTCCCTTTAGGTTTTACCCCAACAATGTTTTCATTAGTTTCGCTCACTCTCGAAATCAAGCATTTTACAGCAGGTTGGAGCAGCCTGTATCTCAGCACAGGAATAAGGTAGGGAAGAATTCTAAGGATCATTTTGACTGCCTCCAGAAGTTAGATCAGATGGCAAATTGGATTTGGTGCTAGGTCTTTCCCTTTAGGTTTTACCCCAACAATGTTTTCATTAGTTTCGCTCACTCTCGAAATCAAGCATTTTACAGCAGGTTGGAGCAGCTTGTATCTCAGCACAGGAATAAGGTAGGGAAGAATTCTAAGGATCATTTTGACTGCCTCCAGAAGTTAGATCAGATGGCAAATTGGATTTGGTGCTAGGTCTTTCCCTTTAGGTTTTACCCCAACAATGTTTTCATTAGTTTCGCTCACTCTCGAAATCAAGCATTTTACAGCAGGTTGGAGCAGCCTGTATCTCAGCACAGGAATAAGGTAGGGAAGAATTCTAAGGATCATTTTGACTGCCTCCAGAAGTTAGATCAGATGGCAAATTAGATTTGGTGCTAGGTCTTTCCCTTTAGGTTTTACTCCAACAATGTTTTCATTAGTTTCGCTCACTCTCGAAATCAAGCATTTTACAGCAGGTTGGAGCAGCCTGTATCTCAGCACAGGAATAAGGTAGGGAAGAATTCAAATACTCATTTTGACTGCCTCCAGAAGTTAGATCAGATGGCAAATTGGATTTGGTGCTATGTCTTTCCCTTTAGGTTTTACCCCAACAATGTTTTCATTAGTTTCGCTCACTCTCGAAATCAAGCATTTTACAGCAGGTTGGAGCAGCCTGTATCTCAGCACAGGAATAAGGTAGGGAAGAATTCAAATACTCATTTTGACTGCCTCCAGAAGTTAGATCAGATGGCAAATTGGATTTGGTGCTAGGCCTTTCCCTTTAGGTTTTACCCCAACAATGTTTTCATTAGTTTCGCTCACTCTCGAAATCAAGCATTTTACAGCAGGTTGGAGCAGCCTGTATCTCAGCACAGGAATAAGGTAGGGAAGAATTCTAAGGATCATTTTGACTGCCTCCAGAAGTTAGATCAGATGGCAAATTGGATTTGGTGCTAGGTCTTTCCCTTTAGGTTTTACCCCAACAATGTTTTCATTAGTTTCGCTCACTCTCGAAATCAAGCATTTTACAGCAGGTTGGAGCAGCCTGTATCTCAGCACAGGAATAAGGTAGGGAAGAATTCAAATACTCATTTTGACTGCCTCCAGAAGTTAGATCAGATGGCAAATTGGATTTGGTGCTAGGTCTTTCCCTTTAGGTTTTACCCCAACAATGTTTTCATTAGTTTCGCTCACTCTCGAAATCAAGCATTTTACAGCAGGTTGGAGCAGCCTGTATCTCAGCACAGGAATAAGGTAGGGAAGAATTCAAATACTCATTTTGACTGCCTCCAGAAGTTAGATCAGATGGCAAATTGGATTTGGTGCTAGGTCTTTCCCTTTAGGTTTTACCCCAACAATGTTTTCATTAGTTTCGCTCACTCTCGAAATCAAGCATTTTACAGCAGGTTGGAGCAGCCTGTATCTCAGCACAGGAATAAGGTAGGGAAGAATTCTAAGGATCATTTTGACTGCCTCCAGAAGTTAGATCAGATGGCAAATTGGATTTGGTGCTAGGTCTTTCCCTTTAGGTTTTACCCCAACAATGTTTTCATTAGTTTCGCTCACTCTCGAAATCAAGCATTTTACAGCAGGTTGGAGCAGCTTGTATCTCAGCACAGGAATAAGGTAGGGAAGAATTCTAAGGATCATTTTGACTGCCTCCAGAAGTTAGATCAGATGGCAAATTGGATTTGGTGCTAGGTCTTTCCCTTTAGGTTTTACCCCAACAATGTTTTCATTAGTTTCGCTCACTCTCGAAATCAAGCATTTTACAGCAGGTTGGAGCAGCCTGTATCTCAGCACAGGAATAAGGTAGGGAAGAATTCTAAGGATCATTTTGACTGCCTCCAGAAGTTAGATCAGATGGCAAATTGGATTTGGTGCTAGGTCTTTCCCTTTAGGTTTTACCCCAACAATGTTTTCATTAGTTTCGCTCACTCTCGAAATCAAGCATTTTACAGCAGGTTGGAGCAGCCTGTATCTCAGCACAGGAATAAGGTAGGGAAGAATTCAAATACTCATTTTGACTGCCTCCAGAAGTTAGATCAGATGGCAAATTGGATTTGGTGCTAGGTCTTTCCCTTTAGGTTTTACCCCAACAATGTTTTCATTAGTTTCGCTCACTCTCGAAATCAAGCATTTTACAGCAGGTTGGAGCAGCCTGTATCTCAGCACAGGAATAAGGTAGGGAAGAATTCTAAGGATCATTTTGACTGCCTCCAGAAGTTAGATCAGATGGCAAATTGGATTTGGTGCTAGGTCTTTCCCTTTAGGTTTTACCCCCAACAATGTTTTCATTAGTTTCGCTCACTCTCGAAATCAAGCATTTTACAGCAGGTTGGAGCAGCCTGTATCTCAGCACAGGAATAAGGTAGGGAAGAATTCTAAGGATCATTTTGACTGCCTCCAGAAGTTAGATCAGATGGCAAATTGGATTTGGTGCTAGGTCTTTCCCTTTAGGTTTTACCCCAACAATGTTTTCATTAGTTTCGCTCACTCTCGAAATCAAGCATTTTACAGCAGGTTGGAGCAGCCTGTATCTCAGCACAGGAATAAGGTAGGGAAGAATTCAAATACTCATTTTGACTGCCTCCAGAAGTTAGATCAGATGGCAAATTGGATTTGGTGCTAGGTCTTTCCCTTTAGGTTTTACCCCAACAATGTTTTCATTAGTTTCGCTCACTCTCGAAATCAAGCATTTTACAGCAGGTTGGAGCAGCCTGTATCTCAGCACAGGAATAAGGTAGGGAAGAATTCTAAGGATCATTTTGACTGCCTCCAGAAGTTAGATCAGATGGCAAATTGGATTTGGTGCTAGGTCTTTCCCTTTAGGTTTTACCCCAACAATGTTTTCATTAGTTTCGCTCACTCTCGAAATCAAGCATTTTACAGCAGGTTGGAGCAGCCTGTATCTCAGCACAGGAATAAGGTAGGGAAGAATTCTAAGGATCATTTTGACTGCCTCCAGAAGTTAGATCAGATGGCAAATTGGATTTGGTGCTAGGTCTTTCCCTTTAGGTTTTACCCCAACAATGTTTTCATTAGTTTCGCTCACTCTCGAAATCAAGCATTTTACAGCAGGTTGGAGCAGCCTGTATCTCAGCACAGGAATAAGGTAGGGAAGAATTCAAATACTCATTTTGACTGCCTCCAGAAGTTAGATCAGATGGCAAATTGGATTTGGTGCTAGGTCTTTCCCTTTAGGTTTTACCCCAACAATGTTTTCATTAGTTTCGCTCACTCTCGAAATCAAGCATTTTACAGCAGGTTGGAGCAGCCTGTATCTCAGCACAGGAATAAGGTAGGGAAGAATTCTAAGGATCATTTTGACTGCCTCCAGAAGTTAGATCAGATGGCAAATTGGATTTGGTGCTAGGTCTTTCCCTTTAGGTTTTACCCCAACAATGTTTTCATTAGTTTCGCTCACTCTCGAAATCAAGCATTTTACAGCAGGTTGGAGCAGCCTGTATCTCAGCACAGGAATAAGGTAGGGAAGAATTCTAAGGATCATTTTGACTGCCTCCAGAAGTTAGATCAGATGGCAAATTGGATTTGGTGCTAGGTCTTTCCCTTTAGGTTTTACCCCAACAATGTTTTCATTAGTTTCGCTCACTCTCGAAATCAATCATTTTACAGCAGGTTGGAGCAGCTTGTATCTCAGCACAGGAATAAGGTAGGGAAGAATTCTAAGGATCATTTTGACTGCCTCCAGAAGTTAGATCAGATGGCAAATTGGATTTGGTGCTAGGTCTTTCCCTTTAGGTTTTACCCCAACAATGTTTTCATTAGTTTCGCTCACTCTCGAAATCAAGCATTTTACAGCAGGTTGGAGCAGCCTGTATCTCAGCACAGGAATAAGGTAGGGAAGAATTCTAAGGATCATTTTGACTGCCTCCAGAAGTTAGATCAGATGGCAACTTGGATTTGGTGCTAGGTCTTTCCCTTTAGGTTTTACCCCAACAATGTTTTCATTAGTTTCGCTCACTCTCGAAATCAAGCATTTTACAGCAGGTTGGAGCAGCCTGTATCTCAGCACAGGAATAAGGTAGGGAAGAATTCAAATACTCATTTTGACTGCCTCCAGAAGTTAGATCAGATGGCAAATTGGATTTGGTGCTAGGTCTTTCCCTTTAGGTTTTACCCCAACAATGTTTTCATTAGTTTCGCTCACCTCTCGAAATCAAGCATTTTACAGCAGGTTGGAGCAGCCTGTATCTCAGCACAGGAATAAGGTAGGGAAGAATTCTAAGGATCATTTTGACTGCCTCCAGAAGTTAGATCAGATGGCAAATTGGATTTGGTGCTAGGTCTTTCCCTTTAGGTTTTACCCCAACAATGTTTTCATTAGTTTCGCTCACTCTCGAAATCAAGCATTTTACAGCAGGTTGGAGCAGCCTGTATCTCAGCACAGGAATAAGGTAGGGAAGAATTCTAAGGATCATTTTGACTGCCTCCAGAAGTTAGATCAGATGGCAAATTGGATTTGGTGCTAGGTCTTTCCCTTTAGGTTTTACCCCAACAATGTTTTCATTAGTTTCGCTCACTCTCGAAATCAAGCATTTTACAGCAGGTTGGAGCAGCCTGTATCTCAGCACAGGAATAAGGTAGGGAAGAATTCTAAGGATCATTTTGACTGCCTCCAGAAGTTAGATCAGATGGCAAATTGGATTTGGTGCTAGGTCTTTCCCTTTAGGTTTTACCCCAACAATGTTTTCATTAGTTTCGCTCACTCTCGAAATCAAGCATTTTACAGCAGGTTGGAGCAGCTTGTATCTCAGCACAGGAATAAGGTAGGGAAGAATTCTAAGGATCATTTTGACTGCCTCCAGAAGTTAGATCAGATGGCAAATTGGATTTGGTGCTAGGTCTTTCCCTTTAGGTTTTACCCCAACAATGTTTTCATTAGTTTCGCTCACTCTCGAAATCAAGCATTTTACAGCAGGTTGGAGCAGCCTGTATCTCAGCACAGGAATAAGGTAGGGAAGAATTCAAATACTCATTTTGACTGCCTCCAGAAGTTAGATCAGATGGCAAATTGGATTTGGTGCTAGGTCTTTCCCTTTAGGTTTTACCCCAACAATGTTTTCATTAGTTTCGCTCACTCTCGAAATCAAGCATTTTACAGCAGGTTGGAGCAGCCTGTATCTCAGCACAGGAATAAGGTAGGGAAGAATTCTAAGGATCATTTTGACTGCCTCCAGAAGTTAGATCAGATGGCAAATTGGATTTGGTGCTAGGTCTTTCCCTTTAGGTTTTACCCCAACAATGTTTTCATTAGTTTCGCTCACTCTCGAAATCAAGCATTTTACAGCAGGTTGGAGCAGCTTGTATCTCAGCACAGGAATAAGGTAGGGAAGAATTCTAAGGATCATTTTGACTGCCTCCAGAAGTTAGATCAGATGGCAAATTGGATTTGGTGCTAGGTCTTTCCCTTTAGGTTTTACCCCAACAATGTTTTCATTAGTTTCGCTCACTCTCGAAATCAAGCATTTTACAGCAGGTTGGAGCAGCCTGTATCTCAGCACAGGAATAAGGTAGGGAAGAATTCTAAGGATCATTTTGACTGCCTCCAGAAGTTAGATCAGATGGCAAATTAGATTTGGTGCTAGGTCTTTCCCTTTAGGTTTTACTCCAACAATGTTTTCATTAGTTTCGCTCACTCTCGAAATCAAGCATTTTACAGCAGGTTGGAGCAGCCTGTATCTCAGCACAGGAATAAGGTAGGGAAGAATTCAAATACTCATTTTGACTGCCTCCAGAAGTTAGATCAGATGGCAAATTGGATTTGGTGCTATGTCTTTCCCTTTAGGTTTTACCCCAACAATGTTTTCATTAGTTTCGCTCACTCTCGAAATCAAGCATTTTACAGCAGGTTGGAGCAGCCTGTATCTCAGCACAGGAATAAGGTAGGGAAGAATTCAAATACTCATTTTGACTGCCTCCAGAAGTTAGATCAGATGGCAAATTGGATTTGGTGCTAGGCCTTTCCCTTTAGGTTTTACCCCAACAATGTTTTCATTAGTTTCGCTCACTCTCGAAATCAAGCATTTTACAGCAGGTTGGAGCAGCCTGTATCTCAGCACAGGAATAAGGTAGGGAAGAATTCTAAGGATCATTTTGACTGCCTCCAGAAGTTAGATCAGATGGCAAATTGGATTTGGTGCTAGGTCTTTCCCTTTAGGTTTTACCCCAACAATGTTTTCATTAGTTTCGCTCACTCTCGAAATCAAGCATTTTACAGCAGGTTGGAGCAGCCTGTATCTCAGCACAGGAATAAGGTAGGGAAGAATTCAAATACTCATTTTGACTGCCTCCAGAAGTTAGATCAGATGGCAAATTGGATTTGGTGCTAGGTCTTTCCCTTTAGGTTTTACCCCAACAATGTTTTCATTAGTTTCGCTCACTCTCGAAATCAAGCATTTTACAGCAGGTTGGAGCAGCCTGTATCTCAGCACAGGAATAAGGTAGGGAAGAATTCAAATACTCATTTTGACTGCCTCCAGAAGTTAGATCAGATGGCAAATTGGATTTGGTGCTAGGTCTTTCCCTTTAGGTTTTACCCCCAACAATGTTTTCATTAGTTTCGCTCACTCTCGAAATCAAGCATTTTACAGCAGGTTGGAGCAGCCTGTATCTCAGCACAGGAATAAGGTAGGGAAGAATTCTAAGGATCATTTTGACTGCCTCCAGAAGTTAGATCAGATGGCAAATTGGATTTGGTGCTAGGTCTTTCCCTTTAGGTTTTACCCCAACAATGTTTTCATTAGTTTCGCTCACTCTCGAAATCAAGCATTTTACAGCAGGTTGGAGCAGCTTGTATCTCAGCACAGGAATAAGGTAGGGAAGAATTCTAAGGATCATTTTGACTGCCTCCAGAAGTTAGATCAGATGGCAAATTGGATTTGGTGCTAGGTCTTTCCCTTTAGGTTTTACCCCAACAATGTTTTCATTAGTTTCGCTCACTCTCGAAATCAAGCATTTTACAGCAGGTTGGAGCAGCCTGTATCTCAGCACAGGAATAAGGTAGGGAAGAATTCTAAGGATCATTTTGACTGCCTCCAGAAGTTAGATCAGATGGCAAATTGGATTTGGTGCTAGGTCTTTCCCTTTAGGTTTTACCCCAACAATGTTTTCATTAGTTTCGCTCACTCTCGAAATCAAGCATTTTACAGCAGGTTGGAGCAGCCTGTATCTCAGCACAGGAATAAGGTAGGGAAGAATTCAAATACTCATTTTGACTGCCTCCAGAAGTTAGATCAGATGGCAAATTGGATTTGGTGCTAGGTCTTTCCCTTTAGGTTTTACCCCAACAATGTTTTCATTAGTTTCGCTCACTCTCGAAATCAAGCATTTTACAGCAGGTTGGAGCAGCCTGTATCTCAGCACAGGGAATAAGGTAGGGAAGAATTCTAAGGATCATTTTGACTGCCTCCAGAAGTTAGATCAGATGGCAAATTGGATTTGGTGCTAGGTCTTTCCCTTTAGGTTTTACCCCAACAATGTTTTCATTAGTTTCGCTCACTCTCGAAATCAAGCATTTTACAGCAGGTTGGAGCAGCCTGTATCTCAGCACAGGAATAAGGTAGGGAAGAATTCTAAGGATCATTTTGACTGCCTCCAGAAGTTAGATCAGATGGCAAATTGGATTTGGTGCTAGGTCTTTCCCTTTAGGTTTTACCCCAACAATGTTTTCATTAGTTTCGCTCACTCTCGAAATCAAGCATTTTACAGCAGGTTGGAGCAGCCTGTATCTCAGCACAGGAATAAGGAAGGGAAGAATTCTAAGGATCATTTTGACTGCCTCCAGAAGTTAGATCAGATGGCAAATTGGATTTGGTGCTAGGTCTTTCCCTTTAGGTTTTACCCCAACAATGTTTTCATTAGTTTCGCTCACTCTCGAAATCAAGCATTTTACAGCAGGTTGGAGCAGCCTGTATCTCAGCACAGGAATAAGGTAGGGAAGAATTCTAAGGATCATTTTGACTGCCTCCAGAAGTTAGATCAGATGGCAAATTGGATTTGGTGCTAGGTCTTTCCCTTTAGGTTTTACCCCAACAATGTTTTCATTAGTTTCGCTCACTCTCGAAATCAAGCATTTTACAGCAGGTTGGAGCAGCCTGTATCTCAGCACAGGAATAAGGTAGGGAAGAATTCTAAGGATCATTTTGACTGCCTCCAGAAGTTAGATCAGATGGCAAATTGGATTTGGTGCTAGGTCTTTCCCTTTAGGTTTTACCCCAACAATGTTTTCATTAGTTTCGCTCACTCTCGAAATCAAGCATTTTACAGCAGGTTGGAGCAGCCTGTATCTCAGCACAGGAATAAGGTAGGGAAGAATTCTAAGGATCATTTTGACTGCCTCCAGAAGTTAGATCAGATGGCAAATTGGATTTGGTGCTAGGTCTTTCCCTTTAGGTTTTACCCCAACAATGTTTTCATTAGTTTCGCTCACTCTCGAAATCAAGCATTTTACAGCAGGTTGGAGCAGCCTGTATCTCAGCACAGGAATAAGGTAGGGAAGAATTCTAAGGATCATTTTGACTGCCTCCAGAAGTTAGATCAGATGGCAAATTGGATTTGGTGCTAGGTCTTTCCCTTTAGGTTTTACCCCAACAATGTTTTCATTAGTTTCGCTCACTCTCGAAATCAATCATTTTACAGCAGGTTGGAGCAGCTTGTATCTCAGCACAGGAATAAGGTAGGGAAGAATTCTAAGGATCATTTTGACTGCCTCCAGAAGTTAGATCAGATGGCAAATTGGATTTGGTGCTAGGTCTTTCCCTTTAGGTTTTACCCCAACAATGTTTTCATTAGTTTCGCTCACTCTCGAAATCAAGCATTTTACAGCAGGTTGGAGCAGCCTGTATCTCAGCACAGGAATAAGGTAGGGAAGAATTCTAAGGATCATTTTGACTGCCTCCAGAAGTTAGATCAGATGGCAACTTGGATTTGGTGCTAGGTCTTTCCCTTTAGGTTTTACCCCAACAATGTTTTCATTAGTTTCGCTCACTCTCGAAATCAAGCATTTTACAGCAGGTTGGAGCAGCCTGTATCTCAGCACAGGAATAAGGTAGGGAAGAATTCAAATACTCATTTTGACTGCCTCCAGAAGTTAGATCAGATGGCAAATTGGATTTGGTGCTAGGTCTTTCCCTTTAGGTTTTACCCCAACAATGTTTTCATTAGTTTCGCTCACTCTCGAAATCAAGCATTTTACAGCAGGTTGGAGCAGCCTGTATCTCAGCACAGGAATAAGGTAGGGAAGAATTCTAAGGATCATTTTGACTGCCTCCAGAAGTTAGATCAGATGGCAAATTGGATTTGGTGCTAGGTCTTTCCCTTTAGGTTTTACCCCAACAATGTTTTCATTAGTTTCGCTCACTCTCGAAATCAAGCATTTTACAGCAGGTTGGAGCAGCCTGTATCTCAGCACAGGAATAAGGTAGGGAAGAATTCTAAGGATCATTTTGACTGCCTCCAGAAGTTAGATCAGATGGCAAATTGGATTTGGTGCTAGGTCTTTCCCTTTAGGTTTTACCCCAACAATGTTTTCATTAGTTTCGCTCACTCTCGAAATCAAGCATTTTACAGCAGGTTGGAGCAGCCTGTATCTCAGCACAGGAATAAGGTAGGGAAGAATTCTAAGGATCATTTTGACTGCCTCCAGAAGTTAGATCAGATGGCAAATTGGATTTGGTGCTAGGTCTTTCCCTTTAGGTTTTACCCCAACAATGTTTTCATTAGTTTCGCTCACTCTCGAAATCAAGCATTTTACAGCAGGTTGGAGCAGCTTGTATCTCAGCACAGGAATAAGGTAGGGAAGAATTCTAAGGATCATTTTGACTGCCTCCAGAAGTTAGATCAGATGGCAAATTGGATTTGGTGCTAGGTCTTTCCCTTTAGGTTTTACCCCAACAATGTTTTCATTAGTTTCGCTCACTCTCGAAATCAAGCATTTTACAGCAGGTTGGAGCAGCCTGTATCTCAGCACAGGAATAAGGTAGGGAAGAATTCTAAGGATCATTTTGACTGCCTCCAGAAGTTAGATCAGATGGCAAATTAGATTTGGTGCTAGGTCTTTCCCTTTAGGTTTTACTCCAACAATGTTTTCATTAGTTTCGCTCACTCTCGAAATCAAGCATTTTACAGCAGGTTGGAGCAGCCTGTATCTCAGCACAGGAATAAGGTAGGGAAGAATTCAAATACTCATTTTGACTGCCTCCAGAAGTTAGATCAGATGGCAAATTGGATTTGGTGCTATGTCTTTCCCTTTATGTTTTACCCCAACAATGTTTTCATTAGTTTCGCTCACTCTCGAAATCAAGCATTTTACAGCAGGTTGGAGCAGCCTGTATCTCAGCACAGGAATAAGGTAGGGAAGAATTCAAATACTCATTTTGACTGCCTCCAGAAGTTAGATCAGATGGCAAATTGGATTTGGTGCTAGGCCTTTCCCTTTAGGTTTTACCCCAACAATGTTTTCATTAGTTTCGCTCACTCTCGAAATCAAGCATTTTACAGCAGGTTGGAGCAGCCTGTATCTCAGCACAGGAATAAGGTAGGGAAGAATTCTAAGGATCATTTTGACTGCCTCCAGAAGTTAGATCAGATGGCAAATTGGATTTGGTGCTAGGTCTTTCCCTTTAGGTTTTACCCCAACAATGTTTTCATTAGTTTCGCTCACTCTCGAAATCAAGCATTTTACAGCAGGTTGGAGCAGCCTGTATCTCAGCACAGGAATAAGGTAGGGAAGAATTCAAATACTCATTTTGACTGCCTCCAGAAGTTAGATCAGATGGCAAATTGGATTTGGTGCTAGGTCTTTCCCTTTAGGTTTTACCCCAACAATGTTTTCATTAGTTTCGCTCACTCTCGAAATCAAGCATTTTACAGCAGGTTGGAGCAGCCTGTATCTCAGCACAGGAATAAGGTAGGGAAGAATTCTAAGGATCATTTTGACTGCCTCCAGAAGTTAGATCAGATGGCAAATTGGATTTGGTGCTAGGTCTTTCCCTTTAGGTTTTACCCCAACAATGTTTTTCATTAGTTTCGCTCACTCTCGAAATCAAGCATTTTACAGCAGGTTGGAGCAGCCTGTATCTCAGCACAGGAATAAGGTAGGGAAGAATTCAAATACTCATTTTGACTGCCTCCAGAAGTTAGATCAGATGGCAAATTGGATTTGGTGCTAGGTCTTTCCCTTTAGGTTTTACCCCAACAATGTTTTCATTAGTTTCGCTCACTCTCGAAATCAAGCATTTTACAGCAGGTTGGAGCAGCCTGTATCTCAGCACAGGAATAAGGTAGGGAAGAATTCTAAGGATCATTTTGACTGCCTCCAGAAGTTAGATCAGATGGCAAATTGGATTTGGTGTGCTAGGTCTTTCCCTTTAGGTTTTACCCCAACAATGTTTTCATTAGTTTCGCTCACTCTCGAAATCAAGCATTTTACAGCAGGTTGGAGCAGCCTGTATCTCAGCACAGGAATAAGGTAGGGAAGAATTCAAATACTCATTTTGACTGCCTCCAGAAGTTAGATCAGATGGCAAATTGGATTTGGTGCTAGGTCTTTCCCTTTAGGTTTTACCCCAACAATGTTTTCATTAGTTTCGCTCACTCTCGAAATCAAGCATTTTACAGCAGGTTGGAGCAGCCTGTATCTCAGCACAGGAATAAGGTAGGGAAGAATTCTAAGGATCATTTTGACTGCCTCCAGAAGTTAGATCAGATGGCAAATTGGATTTGGTGCTAGGTCTTTCCCTTTAGGTTTTACCCCAACAATGTTTTCATTAGTTTCGCTCACTCTCGAAATCAAGCATTTTACAGCAGGTTGGAGCAGCCTGTATCTCAGCACAGGAATAAGGTAGGGAAGAATTCTAAGGATCATTTTGACTGCCTCCAGAAGTTAGATCAGATGGCAAATTGGATTTGGTGCTAGGTCTTTCCCTTTAGGTTTTACCCCAACAATGTTTTCATTAGTTTCGCTCACTCTCGAAATCAAGCATTTTACAGCAGGTTGGAGCAGCCTGTATCTCAGCACAGGAATAAGGTAGGGAAGAATTCTAAGGATCATTTTGACTGCCTCCAGAAGTTAGATCAGATGGCAAATTGGATTTGGTGCTAGGTCTTTCCCTTTAGGTTTTACCCCAACAATGTTTTCATTAGTTTCGCTCACTCTCGAAATCAAGCATTTTACAGCAGGTTGGAGCAGCCTGTATCTCAGCACAGGAATAAGGTAGGGAAGAATTCTAAGGATCATTTTGACTGCCTCCAGAAGTTAGATCAGATGGCAAATTGGATTTGGTGCTAGGTCTTTCCCTTTAGGTTTTACCCCAACAATGTTTTCATTAGTTTCGCTCACTCTCGAAATCAAGCATTTTACAGCAGGTTGGAGCAGCCTGTATCTCAGCACAGGAATAAGGAAGGGAAGAATTCTAAGGATCATTTTGACTGCCTCCAGAAGTTAGATCAGATGGCAAATTGGATTTGGTGCTAGGTCTTTCCCTTTAGGTTTTACCCCAACAATGTTTTCATTAGTTTCGCTCACTCTCGAAATCAAGCATTTTACAGCAGGTTGGAGCAGCCTGTATCTCAGCACAGGAATAAGGTAGGGAAGAATTCTAAGGATCATTTTGACTGCCTCCAGAAGTTAGATCAGATGGCAAATTGGATTTGGTGCTAGGTCTTTCCCTTTAGGTTTTACCCCAACAATGTTTTCATTAGTTTCGCTCACTCTCGAAATCAAGCATTTTACAGCAGGTTGGAGCAGCCTGTATCTCAGCACAGGAATAAGGTAGGGAAGAATTCTAAGGATCATTTTGACTGCCTCCAGAAGTTAGATCAGATGGCAAATTGGATTTGGTGCTAGGTCTTTCCCTTTAGGTTTTACCCCAACAATGTTTTCATTAGTTTCGCTCACTCTCGAAATCAAGCATTTTACAGCAGGTTGGAGCAGCCTGTATCTCAGCACAGGAATAAGGAAGGGAAGAATTCTAAGGATCATTTTGACTGCCTCCAGAAGTTAGATCAGATGGCAAATTGGATTTGGTGCTAGGTCTTTCCCTTTAGGTTTTACCCCAACAATGTTTTCATTAGTTTCGCTCACTCTCGAAATCAAGCATTTTACAGCAGGTTGGAGCAGCCTGTATCTCAGCACAGGAATAAGGTAGGGAAGAAATTCTAAGGATCATTTTGACTGCCTCCAGAAGTTAGATCAGATGGCAAATTGGATTTGGTGCTAGGTCTTTCCCTTTAGGTTTTACCCCAACAATGTTTTCATTAGTTTCGCTCACTCTCGAAATCAAGCATTTTACAGCAGGTTGGAGCAGCCTGTATCTCAGCACAGGAATAAGGTAGGGAAGAATTCTAAGGATCATTTTGACTGCCTCCAGAAGTTAGATCAGATGGCAAATTGGATTTGGTGCTAGGTCTTTCCCTTTAGGTTTTACCCCAACAATGTTTTCATTAGTTTCGCTCACTCTCGAAATCAAGCATTTTACAGCAGGTTGGAGCAGCCTGTATCTCAGCACAGGAATAAGGTAGGGAAGAATTCTAAGGATCATTTTGACTGCCTCCAGAAGTTAGATCAGATGGCAAATTGGATTTGGTGCTAGGTCTTTCCCTTTAGGTTTTACCCCAACAATGTTTTCATTAGTTTCGCTCACTCTCGAATCAAGCATTTTACAGCAGGTTGGAGCAGCCTGTATCTCAGCACAGGAATAAGGTAGGGAAGAATTCTAAGGATCATTTTGACTGCCTCCAGAAGTTAGATCAGATGGCAACTTGGATTTGGTGCTAGGTCTTTCCCTTTAGGTTTTACCCCAACAATGTTTTCATTAGTTTCGCTCACTCTCGAAATCAAGCATTTTACAGCAGGTTGGAGCAGCCTGTATCTCAGCACAGGAATAAGGTAGGGAAGAATTCAAATACTCATTTTGACTGCCTCCAGAAGTTAGATCAGATGGCAAATTGGATTTGGTGCTAGGTCTTTCCCTTTAGGTTTTACCCCAACAATGTTTTCATTAGTTTCGCTCACTCTCGAAATCAAGCATTTTACAGCAGGTTGGAGCAGCCTGTATCTCAGCACAGGAATAAGGTAGGGAAGAATTCAAATACTCATTTTGACTGCCTCCAGAAGTTAGATCAGATGGCAAATTGGATTTGGTGCTAGGCCTTTCCCTTTAGGTTTTACCCCAACAATGTTTTTCATTAGTTTCGCTCACTCTCGAAATCAAGCATTTTACAGCAGGTTGGAGCAGCCTGTATCTCAGCACAGGAATAAGGTAGGGAAGAATTCTAAGGATCATTTTGACTGCCTCCAGAAGTTAGATCAGATGGCAAATTGGATTTGGTGCTAGGTCTTTCCCTTTAGGTTTTACCCCAACAATGTTTTCATTAGTTTCGCTCACTCTCGAAATCAAGCATTTTACAGCAGGTTGGAGCAGCCTGTATCTCAGCACAGGAATAAGGTAGGGAAGAATTCTAAGGATCATTTTGACTGCCTCCAGAAGTTAGATCAGATGGCAAATTGGATTTGGTGCTAGGTCTTTCCCTTTAGGTTTTACCCCAACAATGTTTTCATTAGTTTCGCTCACTCTCGAAATCAAGCATTTTACAGCAGGTTGGAGCAGCCTGTATCTCAGCACAGGAATAAGGTAGGGAAGAATTCCTAAGGATCATTTTGACTGCCTCCAGAAGTTAGATCAGATGGCAAATTGGATTTGGTGCTAGGTCTTTCCCTTTAGGTTTTACCCCAACAATGTTTTCATTAGTTTCGCTCACTCTCGAAATCAAGCATTTTACAGCAGGTTGGAGCAGCCTGTATCTCAGCACAGGAATAAGGTAGGGAAGAATTCAAATACTCATTTTGACTGCCTCCAGAAGTTAGATCAGATGGCAAATTGGATTTGGTGCTAGGTCTTTCCCTTTAGGTTTTACCCCAACAATGTTTTCATTAGTTTCGCTCACTCTCGAAATCAAGCATTTTACAGCAGGTTGGAGCAGCCTGTATCTCAGCACAGGAATAAGGTAGGGAAGAATTCTAAGGATCATTTTGACTGCCTCCAGAAGTTAGATCAGATGGCAAATTGGATTTGGTGCTAGGTCTTTCCCTTTAGGTTTTACCCCAACAATGTTTTCATTAGTTTCGCTCACTCTCGAAATCAAGCATTTTACAGCAGGTTGGAGCAGCCTGTATCTCAGCACAGGAATAAGGTAGGGAAGAATTCTAAGGATCATTTTGACTGCCTCCAGAAGTTAGATCAGATGGCAAATTGGATTTGGTGCTAGGTCTTTCCCTTTAGGTTTTACCCCAACAATGTTTTCATTAGTTTCGCTCACTCTCGAAATCAAGCATTTTACAGCAGGTTGGAGCAGCCTGTATCTCAGCACAGGAATAAGGTAGGGAAGAATTCTAAGGATCATTTTGACTGCCTCCAGAAGTTAGATCAGATGGCAAATTGGATTTGGTGCTAGGTCTTTCCCTTTAGGTTTTACCCCAACAATGTTTTCATTAGTTTCGCTCACTCTCGAAATCAAGCATTTTACAGCAGGTTGGAGCAGCCTGTATCTCAGCACAGGAATAAGGAAGGGAAGAATTCTAAGGATCATTTTGACTGCCTCCAGAAGTTAGATCAGATGGCAAATTGGATTTGGTGCTAGGTCTTTCCCTTTAGGTTTTACCCCAACAATGTTTTCATTAGTTTCGCTCACTCTCGAAATCAAGCATTTTACAGCAGGTTGGAGCAGCCTGTATCTCAGCACAGGAATAAGGTAGGGAAGAATTCTAAGGATCATTTTGACTGCCTCCAGAAGTTAGATCAGATGGCAAATTGGATTTGGTGCTAGGTCTTTCCCTTTAGGTTTTACCCCAACAATGTTTTCATTAGTTTCGCTCACTCTCGAAATCAAGCATTTTACAGCAGGTTGGAGCAGCCTGTATCTCAGCACAGGAATAAGGTAGGGAAGAATTCTAAGGATCATTTTGACTGCCTCCAGAAGTTAGATCAGATGGCAAATTGGATTTGGGTGCTAGGTCTTTCCCTTTAGGTTTTACCCCAACAATGTTTTCATTAGTTTCGCTCACTCTCGAAATCAAGCATTTTTACAGCAGGTTGGAGCAGCCTGTATCTCAGCACAGGAATAAGGAAGGGAAGAATTCTAAGGATCATTTTGACTGCCTCCAGAAGTTAGATCAGATGGCAAATTGGATTTGGTGCTAGGTCTTTCCCTTTAGGTTTTTACCCCAACAATGTTTTCATTAGTTTCGCTCACTCTCGAAATCAAGCATTTTACAGCAGGTTGGAGCAGCCTGTATCTCAGCACAGGAATAAGGTAGGGAAGAATTCTAAGGATCATTTTGACTGCCTCCAGAAGTTAGATCAGATGGCAAATTGGATTTGGTGCTAGGTCTTTCCCTTTAGGTTTTACCCCAACAATGTTTTCATTAGTTTCGCTCACTCTCGAAATCAAGCATTTTACAGCAGGTTGGAGCAGCCTGTATCTCAGCACAGGAATAAGGTAGGGAAGAATTCTAAGGATCATTTTTGACTGCCTCCAGAAGTTAGATCAGATGGCAACTTGGATTTGGTGCTAGGTCTTTCCCTTTAGGTTTTACCCCAACAATGTTTTCATTAGTTTCGCTCACTCTCGAAATCAAGCATTTTACAGCAGGTTGGAGCAGCCTGTATCTCAGCACAGGAATAAGGTAGGGAAGAATTCTAAGGATCATTTTGACTGCCTCCAGAAGTTAGATCAGATGGCAAATTGGATTTGGTGCTAGGTCTTTCCCTTTAGGTTTTACCCCAACAATGTTTTCATTAGTTTCGCTCACTCTCGAAATCAAGCATTTTACAGCAGGTTGGAGCAGCCTGTATCTCAGCACAGGAATAAGGTAGGGAAGAATTCTAAGGATCATTTTGACTGCCTCCAGAAGTTAGATCAGATGGCAAATTGGATTTGGTGCTAGGTCTTTCCCTTTAGGTTTTACCCCAACAATGTTTTCATTAGTTTCGCTCACTCTCGAAATCAAGCATTTTACAGCAGGTTGGAGCAGCCTGTATCTCAGCACAGGAATAAGGTAGGGAAGAATTCTAAGGATCATTTTGACTGCCTCCAGAAGTTAGATCAGATGGCAAATTGGATTTGGTGCTAGGTCTTTCCCTTTAGGTTTTACCCCAACAATGTTTTCATTAGTTTCGCTCACTCTCGAAATCAAGCATTTTACAGCAGGTTGGAGCAGCCTGTATCTCAGCACAGGAATAAGGAAGGGAAGAATTCTAAGGATCATTTTGACTGCCTCCAGAAGTTAGATCAGATGGCAAATTGGATTTGGTGCTAGGTCTTTCCCTTTAGGTTTTACCCCAACAATGTTTTCATTAGTTTCGCTCACTCTCGAAATCAAGCATTTTACAGCAGGTTGGAGCAGCCTGTATCTCAGCACAGGAATAAGGTAGGGAAGAATTCTAAGGATCATTTTGACTGCCTCCAGAAGTTAGATCAGATGGCAAATTGGATTTGGTGCTAGGTCTTTCCCTTTAGGTTTTACCCCAACAATGTTTTCATTAGTTTCGCTCACTCTCGAAATCAAGCATTTTACAGCAGGTTGGAGCAGCCTGTATCTCAGCACAGGAATAAGGTAGGGAAGAATTCTAAGGATCATTTTGACTGCCTCCAGAAGTTAGATCAGATGGCAAATTGGATTTGGTGCTAGGTCTTTCCCTTTAGGTTTTACCCCAACAATGTTTTCATTAGTTTCGCTCACTCTCGAAATCAAGCATTTTACAGCAGGTTGGAGCAGCCTGTATCTCAGCACAGGAATAAGGAAGGGAAGAATTCTAAGGATCATTTTGACTGCCTCCAGAAGTTAGATCAGATGGCAAATTGGATTTGGTGCTAGGTCTTTCCCTTTAGGTTTTACCCCAACAATGTTTTCATTAGTTTCGCTCACTCTCGAAATCAAGCATTTTACAGCAGGTTGGAGCAGCCTGTATCTCAGCACAGGAATAAGGTAGGGAAGAATTCTAAGGATCATTTTGACTGCCTCCAGAAGTTAGATCAGATGGCAAATTGGATTTGGTGCTAGGTCTTTCCCTTTAGGTTTTACCCCAACAATGTTTTCATTAGTTTCGCTCACTCTCGAAATCAAGCATTTTACAGCAGGTTGGAGCAGCCTGTATCTCAGCACAGGAATAAGGTAGGGAAGAATTCTAAGGATCATTTTGACTGCCTCCAGAAGTTAGATCAGATGGCAAACTTGGATTTGGTGCTAGGTCTTTCCCTTTAGGTTTTACCCCAACAATGTTTTCATTAGTTTCGCTCACTCTCGAAATCAAGCATTTTACAGCAGGTTGGAGCAGCCTGTATCTCAGCACAGGAATAAGGTAGGGAAGAATTCAAATACTCATTTTGACTGCCTCCAGAAGTTAGATCAGATGGCAAATTGGATTTGGTGCTAGGTCTTTCCCTTTAGGTTTTACCCCAACAATGTTTTCATTAGTTTCGCTCACTCTCGAAATCAAGCATTTTACAGCAGGTTGGAGCAGCCTGTATCTCAGCACAGGAATAAGGTAGGGAAGAATTCAAATACTCATTTTGACTGCCTCCAGAAGTTAGATCAGATGGCAAATTGGATTTGGTGCTAGGTCTTTCCCTTTAGGTTTTACCCCAACAATGTTTTCATTAGTTTCGCTCACTCTCGAAATCAAGCATTTTACAGCAGGTTGGAGCAGCCTGTATCTCAGCACAGGAATAAGGTAGGGAAGAATTCTAAGGATCATTTTGACTGCCTCCAGAAGTTAGATCAGATGGCAAATTGGATTTGGTGCTAGGTCTTTCCCTTTAGGTTTTACCCCAACAATGTTTTCATTAGTTTCGCTCACTCTCGAAATCAAGCATTTTACAGCAGGTTGGAGCAGCCTGTATCTCAGCACAGGAATAAGGAAGGGAAGAATTCTAAGGATCATTTTGACTGCCTCCAGAAGTTAGATCAGATGGCAAATTGGATTTGGTGCTAGGTCTTTCCCTTTAGGTTTTACCCCAACAATGTTTTCATTAGTTTCGCTCACTCTCGAAATCAAGCATTTTACAGCAGGTTGGAGCAGCCTGTATCTCAGCACAGGAATAAGGTAGGGAAGAATTCTAAGGATCATTTTGACTGCCTCCAGAAGTTAGATCAGATGGCAAATTGGATTTGGTGCTAGGTCTTTCCCTTTAGGTTTTACCCCAACAATGTTTTCATTAGTTTCGCTCACTCTCGAAATCAAGCATTTTACAGCAGGTTGGAGCAGCCTGTATCTCAGCACAGGAATAAGGTAGGGAAGAATTCTAAGGATCATTTTGACTGCCTCCAGAAGTTAGATCAGATGGCAAATTGGATTTGGTGCTAGGTCTTTCCCTTTAGGTTTTACCCCAACAATGTTTTCATTAGTTTCGCTCACTCTCGAAATCAAGCATTTTACAGCAGGTTGGAGCAGCCTGTATCTCAGCACAGGAATAAGGTAGGGAAGAATTCTAAGGATCATTTTGACTGCCTCCAGAAGTTAGATCAGATGGCAAATTGGATTTGGTGCTAGGTCTTTCCCTTTAGGTTTTACCCCAACAATGTTTTCATTAGTTTCGCTCACTCTCGAAATCAAGCATTTTACAGCAGGTTGGAGCAGCCTGTATCTCAGCACAGGAATAAGGAAGGGAAGAATTCTAAGGATCATTTTGACTGCCTCCAGAAGTTAGATCAGATGGCAAATTGGATTTGGTGCTAGGTCTTTCCCTTTAGGTTTTACCCCAACAATGTTTTCATTAGTTTCGCTCACTCTCGAAATCAAGCATTTTACAGCAGGTTGGAGCAGCCTGTATCTCAGCACAGGAATAAGGTAGGGAAGAATTCTAAGGATCATTTTGACTGCCTCCAGAAGTTAGATCAGATGGCAAATTGGATTTGGTGCTAGGTCTTTCCCTTTAGGTTTTACCCCAACAATGTTTTCATTAGTTTCGCTCACTCTCGAAATCAAGCATTTTACAGCAGGTTGGAGCAGCCTGTATCTCAGCACAGGAATAAGGTAGGGAAGAATTCTAAGGATCATTTTGACTGCCTCCAGAAGTTAGATCAGATGGCAAATTGGATTTGGTGCTAGGTCTTTCCCTTTAGGTTTTACCCCAACAATGTTTTCATTAGTTTCGCTCACTCTCGAAATCAAGCATTTTACAGCAGGTTGGAGCAGCCTGTATCTCAGCACAGGAATAAGGAAGGGAAGAATTCTAAGGATCATTTTGACTGCCTCCAGAAGTTAGATCAGATGGCAAATTGGATTTGGTGCTAGGTCTTTCCCTTTAGGTTTTACCCCAACAATGTTTTCATTAGTTTCGCTCACTCTCGAAATCAAGCATTTTACAGCAGGTTGGAGCAGCCTGTATCTCAGCACAGGAATAAGGTAGGGAAGAATTCTAAGGATCATTTTGACTGCCTCCAGAAGTTAGATCAGATGGCAAATTGGATTTGGTGCTAGGTCTTTCCCTTTAGGTTTTACCCCAACAATGTTTCATTAGTTTCGCTCACTCTCGAAATCAAGCATTTTTACAGCAGGTTGGAGCAGCCTGTATCTCAGCACAGGAATAAGGTAGGGAAGAATTCTAAGGATCATTTTGACTGCCTCCAGAAGTTAGATCAGATGGCAAATTGGATTTGGTGCTAGGTCTTTCCCTTTAGGTTTTACCCCAACAATGTTTTCATTAGTTTCGCTCACTCTCGAAATCAAGCATTTTACAGCAGGTTGGAGCAGCCTGTATCTCAGCACAGGAATAAGGTAGGGAAGAATTCTAAGGATCATTTTGACTGCCTCCAGAAGTTAGATCAGATGGCAAATTGGATTTGGTGCTAGGTCTTTCCCTTTAGGTTTTACCCCAACAATGTTTTCATTAGTTTCGCTCACTCTCGAAATCAAGCATTTTACAGCAGGTTGGAGCAGCCTGTATCTCAGCACAGGAATAAGGTAGGGAAGAATTCTAAGGATCATTTTGACTGCCTCCAGAAGTTAGATCAGATGGCAACTTGGATTTGGTGCTAGGTCTTTCCCTTTAGGTTTTACCCCAACAATGTTTTCATTAGTTTCGCTCACTCTCGAAATCAAGCATTTTACAGCAGGTTGGAGCAGCCTGTATCTCAGCACAGGAATAAGGTAGGGAAGAATTCAAATACTCATTTTGACTGCCTCCAGAAGTTAGATCAGATGGCAAATTGGATTTGGTGCTAGGTCTTTCCCTTTAGGTTTTACCCCAACAATGTTTTCATTAGTTTCGCTCACTCTCGAAATCAAGCATTTTACAGCAGGTTGGAGCAGCCTGTATCTCAGCACAGGAATAAGGTAGGGAAGAATTCAAATACTCATTTTGACTGCCTCCAGAAGTTAGATCAGATGGCAAATTGGATTTGGTGCTAGGTCTTTCCCTTTAGGTTTTACCCCAACAATGTTTTCATTAGTTTCGCTCACTCTCGAAATCAAGCATTTTACAGCAGGTTGGAGCAGCCTGTATCTCAGCACAGGAATAAGGTAGGGAAGAATTCTAAGGATCATTTTGACTGCCTCCAGAAGTTAGATCAGATGGCAAATTGGATTTGGTGCTAGGTCTTTCCCTTTAGGTTTTACCCCAACAATGTTTTCATTAGTTTCGCTCACTCTCGAAATCAAGCATTTTACAGCAGGTTGGAGCAGCCTGTATCTCAGCACAGGAATAAGGAAGGGAAGAATTCTAAGGATCATTTTGACTGCCTCCAGAAGTTAGATCAGATGGCAAATTGGATTTGGTGCTAGGTCTTTCCCTTTAGGTTTTACCCCAACAATGTTTTCATTAGTTTCGCTCACTCTCGAAATCAAGCATTTTACAGCAGGTTGGAGCAGCCTGTATCTCAGCACAGGAATAAGGTAGGGAAGAATTCTAAGGATCAATTTTGACTGCCTCCAGAAGTTAGATCAGATGGCAAATTGGATTTGGTGCTAGGTCTTTCCCTTTAGGTTTTACCCCAACAATGTTTTCATTAGTTTCGCTCACTCTCGAAATCAAGCATTTTACAGCAGGTTGGAGCAGCCTGTATCTCAGCACAGGAATAAGGTAGGGAAGAATTCTAAGGATCATTTTGACTGCCTCCAGAAGTTAGATCAGATGGCAAATTGGATTTGGTGCTAGGTCTTTCCCTTTAGGTTTTACCCCAACAATGTTTTCATTAGTTTCGCTCACTCTCGAAATCAAGCATTTTACAGCAGGTTGGAGCAGCCTGTATCTCAGCACAGGAATAAGGAAGGGAAGAATTCTAAGGATCATTTTGACTGCCTCCAGAAGTTAGATCAGATGGCAAATTGGATTTGGTGCTAGGTCTTTCCCTTTAGGTTTTACCCCAACAATGTTTTCATTAGTTTCGCTCACTCTCGAAATCAAGCATTTTACAGCAGGTTGGAGCAGCCTGTATCTCAGCACAGGAATAAGGTAGGGAAGAATTCTAAGGATCATTTTGACTGCCTCCAGAAGTTAGATCAGATGGCAAATTGGATTTGGTGCTAGGTCTTTCCCTTTAGGTTTTACCCCAACAATGTTTTCATTAGTTTCGCTCACTCTCGAAATCAAGCATTTTACAGCAGGTTGGAGCAGCCTGTATCTCAGCACAGGAATAAGGTAGGGAAGAATTCTAAGGATCATTTTGACTGCCTCCAGAAGTTAGATCAGATGGCAAATTGGATTTGGTGCTAGGTCTTTCCCTTTAGGTTTTACCCCAACAATGTTTTCATTAGTTTCGCTCACTCTCGAAATCAAGCATTTTACAGCAGGTTGGAGCAGCCTGTATCTCAGCACAGGAATAAGGTAGGGAAGAATTCTAAGGATCATTTTGACTGCCTCCAGAAGTTAGATCAGATGGCAAATTGGATTTGGTGCTAGGTCTTTCCCTTTAGGTTTTACCCCAACAATGTTTTCATTAGTTTCGCTCACTCTCGAAATCAAGCATTTTACAGCAGGTTGGAGCAGCCTGTATCTCAGCACAGGAATAAGGTAGGGAAGAATTCTAAGGATCATTTTGACTGCCTCCAGAAGTTAGATCAGATGGCAAATTGGATTTGGTGCTAGGTCTTTCCCTTTAGGTTTTACCCCAACAATGTTTTCATTAGTTTCGCTCACTCTCGAAATCAAGCATTTTACAGCAGGTTGGAGCAGCTTGTATCTCAGCACAGGAATAAGGTAGGGAAGAATTCTAAGGATCATTTTGACTGCCTCCAGAAGTTAGATCAGATGGCAGCTAGGTCTTTCCCTTTAGGTTTTACCCCAACAATGTTTTCATTAGTTTCGCTCACTCTCGAAATCAAGCATTTTACAGCAGGTTGGAGCAGCCTGTATCTCAGCACAGGAATAAGGTAGGGAAGAATTCTAAGGATCATTTTGACTGCCTCCAGAAGTTAGATCAGATGGCAACTTGGATTTGGTGCTAGGTCTTTCCCTTTAGGTTTTACCCCAACAATGTTTTCATTAGTTTCGCTCACTCTCGAAATCAAGCATTTTACAGCAGGTTGGAGCAGCCTGTATCTCAGCACAGGAATAAGGTAGGGAAGAATTCAAATACTCATTTTGACTGCCTCCAGAAGTTAGATCAGATGGCAAATTGGATTTGGTGCTAGGTCTTTCCCTTTAGGTTTTACCCCAACAATGTTTTTCATTAGTTTCGCTCACTCTCGAAATCAAGCATTTTACAGCAGGTTGGAGCAGCCTGTATCTCAGCACAGGAATAAGGTAGGGAAGAATTCTAAGGATCATTTTGACTGCCTCCAGAAGTTAGATCAGATGGCAAATTGGATTTGGTGCTAGGTCTTTCCCTTTAGGTTTTACCCCAACAATGTTTTCATTAGTTTCGCTCACTCTCGAAATCAAGCATTTTACAGCAGGTTGGAGCAGCCTGTATCTCAGCACAGGAATAAGGTAGGGAAGAATTCTAAGGATCATTTTGACTGCCTCCAGAAGTTAGATCAGATGGCAAATTGGATTTGGTGCTAGGTCTTTCCCTTTAGGTTTTACCCCAACAATGTTTTCATTAGTTTCGCTCACTCTCGAAATCAAGCATTTTACAGCAGGTTGGAGCAGCCTGTATCTCAGCACAGGAATAAGGTAGGGAAGAATTCTAAGGATCATTTTGACTGCCTCCAGAAGTTAGATCAGATGGCAAATTGGATTTGGTGCTAGGTCTTTCCCTTTAGGTTTTACCCCAACAATGTTTTCATTAGTTTCGCTCACTCTCGAAATCAAGCATTTTACAGCAGGTTGGAGCAGCCTGTATCTCAGCACAGGAATAAGGAAGGGAAGAATTCTAAGGATCATTTTGACTGCCTCCAGAAGTTAGATCAGATGGCAAATTGGATTTGGTGCTAGGTCTTTCCCTTTAGGTTTTACCCCAACAATGTTTTCATTAGTTTCGCTCACTCTCGAAATCAAGCATTTTACAGCAGGTTGGAGCAGCCTGTATCTCAGCACAGGAATAAGGTAGGGAAGAATTCTAAGGATCATTTTGACTGCCTCCAGAAGTTAGATCAGATGGCAAATTGGATTTGGTGCTAGGTCTTTCCCTTTAGGTTTTACCCCAACAATGTTTTCATTAGTTTCGCTCACTCTCGAAATCAAGCATTTTACAGCAGGTTGGAGCAGCCTGTATCTCAGCACAGGAATAAGGTAGGGAAGAATTCTAAGGATCATTTTGACTGCCTCCAGAAGTTAGATCAGATGGCAAATTGGATTTGGTGCTAGGTCTTTCCCTTTAGGTTTTACCCCAACAATGTTTTCATTAGTTTCGCTCACTCTCGAAATCAAGCATTTTACAGCAGGTTGGAGCAGCCTGTATCTCAGCACAGGAATAAGGTAGGGAAGAATTCTAAGGATCATTTTGACTGCCTCCAGAAGTTAGATCAGATGGCAACTTGGATTTGGTGCTAGGTCTTTCCCTTTAGGTTTTACCCCAACAATGTTTTCATTAGTTTCGCTCACTCTCGAAATCAAGCATTTTACAGCAGGTTGGAGCAGCCTGTATCTCAGCACAGGAATAAGGTAGGGAAGAATTCAAATACTCATTTTGACTGCCTCCAGAAGTTAGATCAGATGGCAAATTGGATTTGGTGCTAGGTCTTTCCCTTTAGGTTTTACCCCAACAATGTTTTCATTAGTTTCGCTCACTCTCGAAATCAAGCATTTTACAGCAGGTTGGAGCAGCCTGTATCTCAGCACAGGAATAAGGTAGGGAAGAATTCTAAGGATCATTTTGACTGCCTCCAGAAGTTAGATCAGATGGCAAATTGGATTTGGTGCTAGGTCTTTCCCTTTAGGTTTTACCCCAACAATGTTTTCATTAGTTTCGCTCACTCTCGAAATCAAGCATTTTACAGCAGGTTGGAGCAGCCTGTATCTCAGCACAGAATAAGGTAGGGAAGAATTCTAAGGATCATTTTGACTGCCTCCAGAAGTTAGATCAGATGGCAAATTGGATTGGTGCTAGGTCTTTCCCCTTTAGGTTTTACCCCAACAATGTTTTCATTAGTTTCGCTCACTCTCGAAATCAAGCATTTTACAGCAGGTTGGAGCAGCCTGTATCTCAGCACAGGAATAAGGTAGGGAAGAATTCTAAGGATCATTTTGACTGCCTCCAGAAGTTAGATCAGATGGCAAATTGGATTTGGTGCTAGGTCTTTCCCTTTAGGTTTTACCCCAACAATGTTTTCATTAGTTTCGCTCACTCTCGAAATCAAGCATTTTACAGCAGGTTGGAGCAGCCTGTATCTCAGCACAGGAATAAGGAAGGGAAGAATTCTAAGGATCATTTTGACTGCCTCCAGAAGTTAGATCAGATGGCAAATTGGATTTGGTGCTAGGTCTTTCCCTTTAGGTTTTACCCCAACAATGTTTTCATTAGTTTCGCTCACTCTCGAAATCAAGCATTTTACAGCAGGTTGGAGCAGCCTGTATCTCAGCACAGGAATAAGGTAGGGAAGAATTCTAAGGATCATTTTGACTGCCTCCAGAAGTTAGATCAGATGGCAAATTGGATTTGGTGCTAGGTCTTTCCCTTTAGGTTTTACCCCAACAATGTTTTCATTAGTTTCGCTCACTCTCGAAATCAAGCATTTTACAGCAGGTTGGAGCAGCCTGTATCTCAGCACAGGAATAAGGTAGGGAAGAATTCTAAGGATCATTTTGACTGCCTCCAGAAGTTAGATCAGATGGCAAATTGGATTTGGTGCTAGGTCTTTCCCTTTAGGTTTTACCCCAACAATGTTTTCATTAGTTTC
>NW_027143042.1:0-91562 GCF_026170545.1 Melanerpes formicivorus | reverse complement strand
AAAATGATCCTTAGAATTCTTCCCTACCTTATTCCTGTGCTGAGATACAGGCTGCTCCAACCTGCTGTAAAATGCTTGATTTCGAGAGTGAGCGAAACTAATGAAAACATTGTTGGGGTAAAACCTAAAGGGAAAGACCTAGCACCAAATCCAATTTGCCATCTGATCTAACTTCTGGAGGCAGTCAAAATGAGCCTTAGAATTCTTCCCTACCTTATTCCTGTGCTGAGATACAGGCTGCTCCAACCTGCTGTAAAATGCTTGATTTCGAGAGTGAGCGAAACTAATGAAAACATTGTTGGGGTAAAACCTAAAGGGAAAGACCTAGCACCAAATCCAATTTGCCATCTGATCTAACTTCTGGAGGCAGTCAAAATGAGCCTTAGAATTCTTCCCTACCTTATTCCTGTGCTGAGATACAGGCTGCTCCAACCTGCTGTAAAATGCTTGATTTCGAGAGTGAGCGAAACTAATGAAAACATTGTTGGGGTAAAACCTAAAGGGAAAGACCTAGCACCAAATCCAATTTGCCATCTGATCTAACTTCTGGAGGCAGTCAAAATGAGCCTTAGAATTCTTCCCTACCTTATTCCTGTGCTGAGATACAGGCTGCTCCAACCTGCTGTAAAATGCTTGATTTCGAGAGTGAGCGAAACTAATGAAAACATTGTTGGGGTAAAACCTAAAGGGAAAGACCTAGCACCAAATCCAATTTGCCATCTGATCTAACTTCTGGAGGCAGTCAAAATGAGCCTTAGAATTCTTCCCTACCTTATTCCTGTGCTGAGATACAGGCTGCTCCAACCTGCTGTAAAATGCTTGATTTCGAGAGTGAGCGAAACTAATGAAAACATTGTTGGGGTAAAACCTAAAGGGAAAGACCTAGCACCAAATCCAATTTGCCATCTGATCTAACTTCTGGAGGCAGTCAAAATGATCCTTAGAATTCTTCCCTACCTTATTCCTGTGCTGAGATACAGGCTGCTCCAACCTGCTGTAAAATGCTTGATTTCGAGAGTGAGCGAAACTAATGAAAACATTGTTGGGGTAAAACCTAAAGGGAAAGACCTAGCACCAAATCCAATTTGCCATCTGATCTAACTTCTGGAGGCAGTCAAAATGAGCCTTAGAATTCTTCCCTACCTTATTCCTGTGCTGAGATACAGGCTGCTCCAACCTGCTGTAAAATGCTTGATTTCGAGAGTGAGCGAAACTAATGAAAACATTGTTGGGGTAAAACCTAAAGGGAAAGACCTAGCACCAAATCCAATTTGCCATCTGATCTAACTTCTGGAGGCAGTCAAAATGAGCATTTGAATTCTTCCCTACCTTATTCCTGTGCTGAGATACAGGCTGCTCCAACCTGCTGTAAAATGCTTGATTTCGAGAGTGAGCGAAACTAATGAAAACATTGTTGGGGTAAAACCTAAAGGGAAAGACCTAGCACCAAATCCAATTTGCCATCTGATCTAACTTCTGGAGGCAGTCAAAATGAGCCTTAGAATTCTTCCCTACCTTATTCCTGTGCTGAGATACAGGCTGCCCCATCCTGCTGTAAAATGCTTGATTTCGAGAGTGAGCGAAACTAATGAAAACATTGTTGGGGTAAAACCTAAAGGGAAAGACCTAGCACCAAATCCAATTTGCCATCTGATCTAACTTCTGGAGGCAGTCAAAATGAGCCTTAGAATTCTTCCCTACCTTATTCCTGTGCTGAGATACAGGCTGCTCCAACCTGCTGTAAAATGCTTGATTTCGAGAGTGAGCGAAACTAATGAAAACATTGTTGGGGTAAAACCTAAAGGGAAAGACCTAGCACCAAATCCAATTTGCCATCTGATCTAACTTCTGGAGGCAGTCAAAATGATCCTTAGAATTCTTCCCTACCTTATTCCTGTGCTGAGATACAGGCTGCTCCAACCTGCTGTAAAATGCTTGATTTCGAGAGTGAGCGAAACTAATGAAAACATTGTTGGGGTAAAACCTAAAGGGAAAGACCTAGCACCAAATCCAATTTGCCATCTGATCTAACTTCTGGAGGCAGTCAAAATGATCCTTAGAATTCTTCCCTACCTTATTCCTGTGCTGAGATACAGGCTGCTCCAACCTGCTGTAAAATGCTTGATTTCGAGAGTGAGCGAAACTAATGAAAACATTGTTGGGGTAAAACCTAAAGGGAAAGACCTAGCACCAAATCCAATTTGCCATCTGATCTAACTTCTGGAGGCAGTCAAAATGATCCTTAGAATTCTTCCCTACCTTATTCCTGTGCTGAGATACAGGCTGCTCCAACCTGCTGTAAAATGCTTGATTTCGAGAGTGAGCGAAACTAATGAAAACATTGTTGGGGTAAAACCTAAAGGGAAAGACCTAGCACCAAATCCAATTTGCCATCTGATCTAACTTCTGGAGGCAGTCAAAATGATCCTTAGAATTCTTCCCTACCTTATTCCTGTGCTGAGATACAGGCTGCTCCAACCTGCTGTAAAATGCTTGATTTCGAGAGTGAGCGAAACTAATGAAAACATTGTTGGGGTAAAACCTAAAGGGAAAGACCTAGCACCAAATCCAATTTGCCATCTGATCTAACTTCTGGAGGCAGTCAAAATGAGCCTTAGAATTCTTCCCTACCTTATTCCTGTGCTGAGATACAGGCTGCTCCAACCTGCTGTAAAATGCTTGATTTCGAGAGTGAGCGAAACTAATGAAAACATTGTTGGGGTAAAACCTAAAGGGAAAGACCTAGCACCAAATCCAATTTTCCATCTGATCTAACTTCTGAGGCAGTCAAAATGAGCCTTAGAATTCTTCCCTACCTTATTCCTGTGCTGAGATACAGGCTGCTCCAACCTGCTGTAAAATGCTTGATTTCGAGAGTGAGCGAAACTAATGAAAACATTGTTGGGGTAAAACCTAAAGGGAAAGACCTAGCACCAAATCCAATTTGCCATCTGATCTAACTTCTGGAGGCAGTCAAAATGATCCTTAGAATTCTTCCCTACCTTATTCCTGTGCTGAGATACAGGCTGCTCCAACCTGCTGTAAAATGCTTGATTTCGAGAGTGAGCGAAACTAATGAAAACATTGTTGGGGTAAAACCTAAAGGGAAAGACCTAGCACCAAATCCAATTTGCCATCTGATCTAACTTCTGGAGGCAGTCAAAATGAGCCTTAGAATTCTTCCCTACCTTATTCCTGTGCTGAGATACAGGCTGCTCCAACCTGCTGTAAAATGCTTGATTTCGAGAGTGAGCGAAACTAATGAAAAACATTGTTGGGGTAAAACCTAAAGGGAAAGACCTAGCACCAAATCCAATTTGCCATCTGATCTAACTTCTGGAGGCAGTCAAAATGAGCCTTAGAATTCTTCCCTACCTTATTCCTGTGCTGAGATACAGGCTGCTCCAACCTGCTGTAAAATGCTTGATTTCGAGAGTGAGCGAAACTAATGAAAACATTGTTGGGGTAAAAACCTAAAGGGAAAGAGCTAGCACCAAATCCAATTTGCCATCTGATCTAACTTCTGGAGGCAGTCAAAATGAGCCTTAGAATTCTTCCCTACCTTATTCCTGTGCTGAGATACAGGCTGCTCCAACCTGCTGTAAAATGCTTGATTTCGAGAGTGAGCGAAACTAATGAAAACATTGTTGGGGTAAAACCTAAAGGGAAAGACCTAGCACCAAATCCAATTTGCCATCTGATCTAACTTCTGGAGGCAGTCAAAATGAGCCTTAGAATTCTTCCCTACCTTATTCCTGTGCTGAGATACAGGCTGCTCCAACCTGCTGTAAAATGCTTGATTTCGAGAGTGAGCGAAACTAATGAAAACATTGTTGGGGTAAAACCTAAAGGGAAAGACCTAGCACCAAATCCAATTTGCCATCTGATCTAACTTCTGGAGGCAGTCAAAATGAGCCTTAGAATTCTTCCCTACCTTATTCCTGTGCTGAGATACAGGCTGCTCCAACCTGCTGTAAAATGCTTGATTTCGAGAGTGAGCGAAACTAATGAAAACATTGTTGGGGTAAAAACCTAAAGGGAAAGACCTAGCACCAAATCCAATTTGCCATCTGATCTAACTTCTGGAGGCAGTCAAAATGAGCCTTAGAATTCTTCCCTACCTTATTCCTGTGCTGAGATACAGGCTGCTCCAACCTGCTGTAAAATGCTTGATTTCGAGAGTGAGCGAAACTAATGAAAACATTGTTGGGGTAAAACCTAAAGGGAAAGACCTAGCACCAAATCCAATTTGCCATCTGATCTAACTTCTGGAGGCAGTCAAAATGAGCCTTAGAATTCTTCCCTACCTTATTCCTGTGCTGAGATACAGGCTGCTCCAACCTGCTGTAAAATGCTTGATTTCGAGAGTGAGCGAAACTAATGAAAACATTGTTGGGGTAAAACCTAAAGGGAAAGACCTAGCACCAAATCCAATTTGCCATCTGATCTAACTTCTGGAGGCAGTCAAAATGAGCCTTAGAATTCTTCCCTACCTTATTCCTGTGCTGAGATACAGGCTGCTCCAACCTGCTGTAAAATGCTTGATTTCGAGAGTGAGCGAAACTAATGAAAACATTGTTGGGGTAAAACCTAAAGGGAAAGACCTAGCACCAAATCCAATTTGCCATCTGATCTAACTTCTGGAGGCAGTCAAAATGAGCCTTAGAATTCTTCCCTACCTTATTCCTGTGCTGAGATACAGGCTGCTCCAACCTGCTGTAAAATGCTTGATTTCGAGAGTGAGCGAAACTAATGAAAACATTGTTGGGGTAAAACCTAAAGGGAAAGACCTAGCACCAAATCCAATTTGCCATCTGATCTAACTTCTGGAGGCAGTCAAAATGAGCCTTAGAATTCTTCCCTACCTTATTCCTGTGCTGAGATACAGGCTGCCCCAACCTGCTGTAAAATGCTTGATTTCGAGAGTGAGCAAAACTAATGAAAACATTGTTGGGGTAAAACCTAAAGGGAAAGACCTAGCACCAAATCCAATTTGCCATCTGATCTAACTTCTGGAGGCAGTCAAAATGAGCCTTAGAATTCTTCCCTACCTTATTCCTGTGCTGAGATACAGGCTGCTCCAACCTGCTGTAAAATGCTTGATTTCGAGAGTGAGCGAACTAATGAAAACATTGTTGGGGTAAAACCTAAAGGGAAAGACCTAGCACCAAATCCAATTTGCCATCTGATCTAACTTCTGGAGGCAGTCAAAATGATCCTTAGAATTCTTCCCTACCTTATTCCTGTGCTGAGATACAGGCTGCTCCAACCTGCTGTAAAATGCTTGATTTCGAGAGTGAGCGAAACTAATGAAAACATTGTTGGGGTAAAACCTAAAGGGAAAGACCTAGCACCAAATCCAATTTGCCATCTGATCTAACTTCTGGAGGCAGTCAAAATGATCCTTAGAATTCTTCCCTACCTTATTCCTGTGCTGAGATACAGGCTGCTCCAACCTGCTGTAAAATGCTTGATTTCGAGAGTGAGCGAAACTAATGAAAACATTGTTGGGGTAAAAACCTAAAGGGAAAGACCTAGCACCAAATCCAATTTGCCATCTGATCTAACTTCTGGAGGCAGTCAAAATGAGCCTTAGAATTCTTCCCTACCTTATTCCTGTGCTGAGATACAGGCTGCTCCAACCTGCTGTAAAATGCTTGATTTCGAGAGTGAGCGAAACTAATGAAAACATTGTTGGGGTAAAACCTAAAGGGAAAGACCTAGCACCAAATCCAATTTGCCATCTGATCTAACTTCTGGAGGCAGTCAAAATGAGCCTTAGAATTCTTCCCTACCTTATTCCTGTGCTGAGATACAGGCTGCTCCAACCTGCTGTAAAATGCTTGATTTCGAGAGTGAGCGAAACTAATGAAAACATTGTTGGGGTAAAACCTAAAGGGAAAGACCTAGCACCAAATCCAATTTGCCATCTGATCTAACTTCTGGAGGCAGTCAAAATGATCCTTAGAATTCTTCCCTACCTTATTCCTGTGCTGAGATACAGGCTGCTCCAACCTGCTGTAAAATGCTTGATTTCGAGAGTGAGCGAAACTAATGAAAACATTGTTGGGGTAAAACCTAAAGGGAAAGACCTAGCACCAAATCCAATTTGCCATCTGATCTAACTTCTGGAGGCAGTCAAAATGAGCCTTAGAATTCTTCCCTACCTTATTCCTGTGCTGAGATACAGGCTGCTCCAACCTGCTGTAAAATGCTTGATTTCGAGAGTGAGCGAAACTAATGAAAACATTGTTGGGGTAAAACCTAAAGGGAAAGACCTAGCACCAATCCAATTTGCCATCTGATCTAACTTCTGGAGGCAGTCAAAATGAGCCTTAGAATTCTTCCCTACCTTATTCCTGTGCTGAGATACAGGCTGCTCCAACCTGCTGTAAAATGCTTGATTTCGAGAGTGAGCGAAACTAATGAAAACATTGTTGGGGTAAAACCTAAAGGGAAAGACCTAGCACCAAATCCAATTTGCCATCTGATCTAACTTCTGGAGGCAGTCAAAATGAGCCTTAGAATTCTTCCCTACCTTATTCCTGTGCTGAGATACAGGGCTGCTCCAACCTGCTGTAAAATGCTTGATTTCGAGAGTGAGCGAAACTAATGAAAACATTGTTGGGGTAAAACCTAAAGGGAAAGACCTAGCACCAAATCCAATTTGCCATCTGATCTAACTTCTGGAGGCAGTCAAAATGAGCCTTAGAATTCTTCCCTACCTTATTCCTGTGCTGAGATACAGGCTGCTCCAACCTGCTGTAAAATGCTTGATTTCGAGAGTGAGCGAAACTAATGAAAACATTGTTGGGGTAAAACCTAAAGGGAAAGACCTAGCACCAAATCCAATTTGCCATCTGATCTAACTTCTGGAGGCAGTCAAAATGAGCCTTAGAATTCTTCCCTACCTTATTCCTGTGCTGAGATACAGGCTGTTCCAACCTGCTGTAAAATGCTTGATTTCGAGAGTGAGCGAAACTAATGAAAACATTGTTGGGGTAAAACCTAAAGGGAAAGACCTAGCACCAAATCCAATTTGCCATCTGATCTAACTTCTGGAGGCAGTCAAAATGAGCCTTAGAATTCTTCCCTACCTTATTCCTGTGCTGAGATACAGTTTCGAAGGGGGAAGGGGGCTGAAGAGAGTCCCTCTCAGACAAGAGTCTGGGGGCGACAAGCTAGAGTTGGAGGTGAAACCAGCAGCCCAGCTGAAGTGCATGTACACTAATGCACGAAGCATGGGTAACAAACAGGAGGAGCTGGAAGCCTTGATGCAGCAGGAAAATTATGATATAGTTGCCATCACAGAGACGTGGTGGGACGACTCACACGACTGGAGCGCTGCAATTGACGGTTACAAGCTCTTCAGGAGAGACAGACGAGGAAGAAGGGGGTGGAGGGGTGGCCCTGTACATCAGAAAGACACTAGATGCCATTGAGATGGAGATTAGGGATGATCGGGTTGAATGCTTGTGGATAAGAATTAGAGGGAAGACCAGCAGGGCAGACACCCTGGTTGGAGTCTGTTATAGACCACCCAACCAGGAGGAAGATGTTGACGAAGCATTCTATAGGCAGCTTAGGGCTGTCTCAAGATCTCCGGACCTTGTTCTCATGGGTGACTTCAACCTGCCTGACATCTGCTGGGAACTCAACACGGCAGAGAGGAGACAGTCTAGAAGGTTTTTAGAATGCATGGAGGACAGCTTCTTATCCCAGGTGCTGCGAGAGCCTACCAGGGGCAAGGCTATGCTTGACCTCCTCTTCACCAACAGGGAAGGACTGGTGGGTGATGTGGTGGTTGGAGGGTGTTTGGGGTCCAGTGACCACGAGATAATTGAATTCTCGGTTTTTGGTCAAGCCAAGAGGGGCGGCAAGAAGACCTCCACTCTGGACTTCCGGAGGGCAGACTTTGGGTTACTCAAGGAACTAATTCAGAGGGTTCCTTGGGATAAAGTCCTTAAAAACAAAGGGGTCCAGGAGAGCTGGACCTACTTCAATGAAGAATTGTTGAAGGCTCAGGGACAGGCTGTGCCAATGTGCCGGAAGATGAGCCGCCGGGGCAGACGGCCAGCCTGGATGGTTCATGAACTTTTAATGGAACTGAGGGAAAAAAAAGAGGGTGTATCACCTTTGGAAGCGAGGGGAGGCAACCCACAGAATGTTTAAGGATGTTGCTAGGTCTTGTAGGAAGAGAATTAGGGAGGCAAAAGCACACTTGGAACTTAAACTGGCCTCTACTGTGAAGGACAACAAAAAGTCCTTCTATAAATACATTAATAGTAAGAGGAAGGGGAAGGAAAACCTCCACTCCTTGGTGGATACGGAGGGGAACATTGTAACCAAGGATAAGGAAAAGGCAGAGATACTTAACACCTTCTTTGCCTCAATTTTTACTAGAAGGGCAGAACGTCTTCCTGACAGCTGGTCTGCAGAGCTAGCAGAAGGAGCCAGGGAGCTGCACAGTTTCCCTATGTTCCATGAGGCGGTAGTTGGAACTCTCCTTAGCAGCTTGGATCCCCACAAGTCCATGGACCAGATGGGATTCATCCTAGGGTGCTGAGAGAGCTGGCAGATGAGCTGGCCAAGCCACTCTCCATAATTTTCCAGCAGTCCTGGCTCACTGGCGAGGTCCCAGAGGACTGGAAGCTGGCCAACGTGGTGCCCATCCATAAGAAGGGCCGGTTGGATGAGCCAGGGGAATTACAGGCCTGTCAGCCTGACCTCAGTGCCAGGCAAGATCATGGAACAGGTCATCCTGAGTTCAATAACACAACACTTACAGGATGGCCAAGGGATCAGGCCTAGCCAGCATGGATTTAGGAAGGGCAGGTCCTGCCTGACCAACCTGATCTCCTTCTATGATCAGGTGACCCGCCTGGTGGATGTGGGGAGGCCTGTTGATGTAGTCTACCTGGACCTCAGCAAGGCCTTTGACACCGTCCCCCATAGCAAACTGCTGGCCAAGCTGTCAGCCCATGGCTTGGACGGGAGCACACTGCGATGGGTTAGGGAACTGGCTGGAGGGCCGAGCCCAGAGAGTGGTGGTGAATGGTGCCACATCCAGCTGGCAACCAGTCACTAGTGGTGTGCCCCAAGGATCAGTGCTGGGCCCTGTGCTCTTTAACATCTTTATTGATGATCTGGATGAGGGCATTGAGTCCATCATCAGTAAATTTGCTGACGACACCAAGCTGGGGGCAAGAGTTGATCTGCTGGAGGGTAGAGAGGCTCTGCAGAGAGACCTGGACAGGCTGGACAGATGGGCAGAATCCAACGGCATGAGATTTAACACATCCAAATGCCGGGTTCTGCACATTGGCCACAACAACCCCATGCAGTGCTACAGGCTGGGGTCAGAGTGGCTAGAGAGCAGCCAGGCAGAGAGGGATCTGGGGGTGCTGGTTGATGGTAGGCTTAACATGAGCCTGCAGTGTGCCCAGGCAGCCAAGAGGGCCAATGGCATCCTGGCCTGCATCAAGAACAGTGTGGCCAGCAGGAGCAGGGAGGTCATTCTGCCCCTGTACACTGCACTGGTTAGGCCACACCTCGAGTACTGTGTCCAGTTCTGGGCCCCTCAGTTTAGGAAGGATGTTGACTTGCTGGAACGAGTCCAGAGAAGAGCAACAAAGTTGGTGAGGGGTTTGGAACACAAGCCCTATGAGGAGAGGCTGAGGGAGCTGGGGCTGCTTAGCCTGGAGAAGAGGAGACTTAGGGTGACCTTATCACTCTCTACAACTACCTGAAGGGAGGTTGTAGACAGGCTGATGATGGTCTCTTCTCCCAGGCACCCAGTACCAGAACAAGAGGACACAGTCTCAAGCTGCGCCAGGGGAGGTTCAGGTTGGATGTTAGGAAGAAGTTCTATACAGAAAGAGTGATTGCGCTATGGAACGGGTTGCCCGGGGAGGTGGTGAGTCGCCGTCATTGAAGGTGTTCAGAAGGAGACTTGACGGGGTGCTTGGTGCCATGGGTTAGCTGTTTGGGTGGGTTGGATTGGTTGATGGGTTGGACACGATGATCTTGAAGGTCTCTTCCAACCTGGTTTGGTTTATTCTAATAAAGTTTATTCTAACCTGCTGTAAAATGCTTGATTTCGAGAGTGAGCGAAACTAATGAAAACATTGTTGGGGTAAAACCTAAAGGGAAAGACCTAGCACCAAATCCAATTTGCCATCTGATCTAACTTCTGGAGGCAGTCAAAATGAGCCTTAGAATTCTTCCCTACCTTATTCCTGTGCTGAGATACAGGCTGCTCCAACCTGCTGTAAAATGCTTGATTTCGAGAGTGAGCGAAACTAATGAAAACATTGTTGGGGTAAAACCTAAAGGGAAAGACCTAGCACCAAATCCAATTTGCCATCTGATCTAACTTCTGGAGGCAGTCAAAATGAGCCTTAGAATTCTTCCCTACCTTATTCCTGTGCTGAGATACAGGCTGCTCCAACCTGCTGTAAAATGCTTGATTTCGAGAGTGAGCGAAACTAATGAAAAACATTGTTGGGGTAAAACCTAAAGGGAAAGACCTAGCACCAAATCCAATTTGCCATCTGATCTAACTTCTGGAGGCAGTCAAAATGAGCCTTAGAATTCTTCCCTACCTTATTCCTGTGCTGAGATACAGGCTGCTCCAACCTGCTGTAAAATGCTTGATTTCGAGAGTGAGCGAAACTAATGAAAACATTGTTGGGGTAAAACCTAAAGGGAAAGACCTAGCACCAAATCCAATTTGCCATCTGATCTAACTTCTGGAGGCAGTCAAAATGAGCCTTAGAATTCTTCCCTACCTTATTCCTGTGCTGAGATACAGGCTGCTCCAACCTGCTGTAAAATGCTTGATTTCGAGAGTGAGCGAAACTAATGAAAACATTGTTGGGGTAAAACCTAAAGGGAAAGACCTAGCACCAAATCCAATTTGCCATCTGATCTAACTTCTGGAGGCAGTCAAAATGAGCCTTAGAATTCTTCCCTACCTTATTCCTGTGCTGAGATACAGGCTGCTCCAACCTGCTGTAAAATGCTTGATTTCGAGAGTGAGCGAAACTAATGAAAACATTGTTGGGGTAAAACCTAAAGGGAAAGACCTAGCACCAAATCCAATTTGCCATCTGATCTAACTTCTGGAGGCAGTCAAAATGAGCCTTAGAATTCTTCCCTACCTTATTCCTGTGCTGAGATACAGGCTGCTCCAACCTGCTGTAAAATGCTTGATTTCGAGAGTGAGCGAAACTAATGAAAACATTGTTGGGGTAAAACCTAAAGGGAAAGACCTAGCACCAAATCCAATTTGCCATCTGATCTAACTTCTGGAGGCAGTCAAAATGATCCTTAGAATTCTTCCCTACCTTATTCCTGTGCTGAGATACAGGCTGCTCCAACCTGCTGTAAAATGCTTGATTTCGAGAGTGAGCGAAACTAATGAAAACATTGTTGGGGTAAAACTAAAGGGAAAGACCTAGCACCAAATCCAATTTGCCATCTGATCTAACTTCTGGAGGCAGTCAAAATGATCCTTAGAATTCTTCCCTACCTTATTCCTGTGCTGAGATACAGGGCTGCTCCAACCTGCTGTAAAATGCTTGATTTCGAGAGTGAGCGAAACTAATGAAAACATTGTTGGGGTAAAACCTAAAGGGAAAGACCTAGCACCAAATCCAATTTGCCATCTGATCTAACTTCTGGAGGCAGTCAAAATGAGCCTTAGAATTCTTCCCTACCTTATTCCTGTGCTGAGATACAGGCTGCTCCAACCTGCTGTAAAATGCTTGATTTCGAGAGTGAGCGAAACTAATGAAAACATTGTTGGGGTAAAACCTAAAGGGAAAGACCTAGCACCAAATCCAATTTGCCATCTGATCTAACTTCTGGAGGCAGTCAAAATGAGCCTTAGAATTCTTCCCTACCTTATTCCTGTGCTGAGATACAGGCTGCTCCAACCTGCTGTAAAATGCTTGATTTCGAGAGTGAGCGAAACTAATGAAAACATTGTTGGGGTAAAACCTAAAGGAAAGACCTAGCACCAAATCCAATTTGCCATCTGATCTAACTTCTGGAGGCAGTCAAAATGAGCATTTGAATTCTTATCTACCTTATTCCTGTGCTGAGATACAGGCTGCTCCAACCTGCTGTAAAATGCTTGATTTCGAGAGTGAGCGAAACTAATGAAAACATTGTTGGGGTAAAACCTAAAGGGAAAGACCTAGCACCAAATCCAATTTGCCATCTGATCTAACTTCTGGAGGCAGTCAAAATGAGCCTTAGAATTCTTCCCTACCTTATTCCTGTGCTGAGATACAGGCTGCTCCAACCTGCTGTAAAATGCTTGATTTCGAGAGTGAGCGAAACTAATGAAAACATTGTTGGGGTAAAACCTAAAGGGAAAGACCTAGCACCAAATCCAATTTGCCATCTGATCTAACTTCTGGAGGCAGTCAAAATGAGCCTTAGAATTCTTCCCTACCTTATTCCTGTGCTGAGATACAGGCTGCTCCAACCTGCTGTAAAATGCTTGATTTCGAGAGTGAGCGAAAACTAATGAAAACATTGTTGGGGTAAAACCTAAAGGGAAAGACCTAGCACCAAATCCAATTTGCCATCTGATCTAACTTCTGGAGGCAGTCAAAATGAGCCTTAGAATTCTTCCCTACCTTATTCCTGTGCTGAGATACAGGCTGCTCCAACCTGCTGTAAAATGCTTGATTTCGAGAGTGAGCGAAACTAATGAAAACATTGTTGGGGTAAAACCTAAAGGGAAAGACCTAGCACCAAATCCAATTTGCCATCTGATCTAACTTCTGGAGGCAGTCAAAATGAGCCTTAGAATTCTTCCCTACCTTATTCCTGTGCTGAGATACAGGCTGCTCCAACCTGCTGTAAAATGCTTGATTTCGAGAGTGAGCGAAACTAATGAAAACATTGTTGGGGTAAAACCTAAAGGGAAAGACCTAGCACCAAATCCAATTTGCCATCTGATCTAACTTCTGGAGGCAGTCAAAATGATCCTTAGAATTCTTCCCTACCTTATTCCTGTGCTGAGATACAGGCTGCTCCAACCTGCTGTAAAATGCTTGATTTCGAGAGTGAGCGAAACTAATGAAAACATTGTTGGGGTAAAACCTAAAGGGAAAGACCTAGCACCAAATCCAATTTGCCATCTGATCTAACTTCTGGAGGCAGTCAAAATGAGCCTTAGAATTCTTCCCTACCTTATTCCTGTGCTGAGATACAGGCTGCTCCAACCTGCTGTAAAATGCTTGATTTCGAGAGTGAGCGAAACTAATGAAAACATTGTTGGGGTAAAACCTAAAGGGAAAGACCTAGCACCAAATCCAATTTGCCATCTGATCTAACTTCTGGAGGCAGTCAAAATGAGCATTTGAATTCTTCCCTACCTTATTCCTGTGCTGAGATACAGGCTGCTCCAACCTGCTGTAAAATGCTTGATTTCGAGAGTGAGCGAAACTAATGAAAACATTGTTGGGGTAAAACCTAAAGGGAAAGACCTAGCACCAAATCCAATTTGCCATCTGATCTAACTTCTGGAGGCAGTCAAAATGAGCCTTAGAATTCTTCCCTACCTTATTCCTGTGCTGAGATACAGGCTGCTCCAACCTGCTGTAAAATGCTTGATTTCGAGAGTGAGCGAAACTAATGAAAACATTGTTGGGGTAAAACCTAAAGGGAAAGACCTAGCACCAAATCCAATTTGCCATCTGATCTAACTTCTGGAGGCAGTCAAAATGAGCCTTAGAATTCTTCCCTACCTTATTCCTGTGCTGAGATACAGGCTGCTCCAACCTGCTGTAAAATGCTTGATTTCGAGAGTGAGCGAAACTAATGAAAACATTGTTGGGGTAAAACCTAAAGGGAAAGACCTAGCACCAAATCCAATTTGCCATCTGATCTAACTTCTGGAGGCAGTCAAAATGAGCCTTAGAATTCTTCCCTACCTTATTCCTGTGCTGAGATACAGGCTGCTCCAACCTGCTGTAAAATGCTTGATTTCGAGAGTGAGCGAAACTAATGAAAACATTGTTGGGGTAAAACCTAAAGGGAAAGACCTAGCACCAAATCCAATTTGCCATCTGATCTAACTTCTGGAGGCAGTCAAAATGATCCTTAGAATTCTTCCCTACCTTATTCCTGTGCTGAGATACAGGCTGCTCCAACCTGCTGTAAAATGCTTGATTTCGAGAGTGAGCGAAACTAATGAAAACATTGTTGGGGTAAAACCTAAAGGGAAAGACCTAGCACCAAATCCAATTTGCCATCTGATCTAACTTCTGGAGGCAGTCAAAATGAGCCTTAGAATTCTTCCCTACCTTATTCCTGTGCTGAGATACAGGCTGCTCCAACCTGCTGTAAAATGCTTGATTTCGAGAGTGAGCGAAACTAATGAAAACATTGTTGGGGTAAAACCTAAAGGGAAAGACCTAGCACCAAATCCAATTTGCCATCTGATCTAACTTCTGGAGGCAGTCAAAATGAGCCTTAGAATTCTTCCCTACCTTATTCCTGTGCTGAGATACAGGCTGCTCCAACCTGCTGTAAAATGCTTGATTTCGAGAGTGAGCGAAACTAATGAAAACATTGTTGGGGTAAAACCTAAAGGGAAAGACCTAGCACCAAATCCAATTTGCCATCTGATCTAACTTCTGGAGGCAGTCAAAATGAGCCTTAGAATTCTTCCCTACCTTATTCCTGTGCTGAGATACAGGCTGCTCCAACCTGCTGTAAAATGCTTGATTTCGAGAGTGAGCGAAACTAATGAAAACATTGTTGGGGTAAAACCTAAAGGGAAAGACCTAGCACCAAATCCAATTTGCCATCTGATCTAACTTCTGGAGGCAGTCAAAATGAGCCTTAGAATTCTTCCCTACCTATTCCTGTGCTGAGATACAGGCTGCTCCAACCTGCTGTAAAATGCTTGATTTTCGAGAGTGAGCGAAACTAATGAAAACATTGTTGGGGTAAAACCTAAAGGGAAAGACCTAGCACCAAATCCAATTTGCCATCTGATCTAACTTCTGGAGGCAGTCAAAATGATCCTTAGAATTCTTCCCTACCTTATTCCTGTGCTGAGATACAGGCTGCTCCAACCTGCTGTAAAATGCTTGATTTCGAGAGTGAGCGAAACTAATGAAAACATTGTTGGGGTAAAACCTAAAGGGAAAGACCTAGCACCAAATCCAATTTGCCATCTGATCTAACTTCTGGAGGCAGTCAAAATGAGCCTTAGAATTCTTCCCTACCTTATTCCTGTGCTGAGATACAGGCTGCTCCAACCTGCTGTAAAATGCTTGATTTCGAGAGTGAGCGAAACTAATGAAAACATTGTTGGGGTAAAACCTAAAGGGAAAGACCTAGCACCAAATCCAATTTGCCATCTGATCTAACTTCTGGAGGCAGTCAAAATGAGCCTTAGAATTCTTCCCTACCTTATTCCTGTGCTGAGATAAAGGCTGCTCCAACCTGCTGTAAAATGCTTGATTTCGAGAGTGAGCGAAACTAATGAAAACATTGTTGGGGTAAAACCTAAAGGGAAAGACCTAGCACCAAATCCAATTTGCCATCTGATCTAACTTCTGGAGGCAGTCAAAATGAGCCTTAGAATTCTTCCCTACCTTATTCCTGTGCTGAGATACAGGCTGCTCCAACCTGCTGTAAAATGCTTGATTTCGAGAGTGAGCGAAACTAATGAAAACATTGTTGGGGTAAAAACCTAAAGGGAAAGACCTAGCACCAAAATCCAATTTGCCATCTGATCTAACTTCTGGAGGCAGTCAAAATGAGCCTTAGAATTCTTCCCTACCTTATTCCTGTGCTGAGATACAGGCTGCTCCAACCTGCTGTAAAATGCTTGATTTCGAGAGTGAGCGAAACTAATGAAAACATTGTTGGGGTAAAACCTAAAGGGAAAGACCTAGCACCAAATCCAATTTGCCATCTGATCTAACTTCTGGAGGCAGTCAAAATGATCCTTAGAATTCTTCCCTACCTTATTCCTGTGCTGAGATACAGGCTGCTCCAACCTGCTGTAAAATGCTTGATTTCGAGAGTGAGCGAAAACTAATGAAAACATTGTTGGGGTAAAACCTAAAGGGAAAGACCTAGCACCAAATCCAATTTGCCATCTGATCTAACTTCCTGGAGGCAGTCAAAATGAGCCTTAGAATTCTTCCCTACCTTATTCCTGTGCTGAGATACAGGCTGCTCCAACCTGCTGTAAAATGCTTGATTTCGAGAGTGAGCGAAACTAATGAAAACATTGTTGGGGTAAAACCTAAAGGGAAAGACCTAGCACCAAATCCAATTTGCCATCTGATCTAACTTCTGGAGGCAGTCAAAATGATCCTTAGAATTCTTCCCTACCTTATTCCTGTGCTGAGATACAGGCTGCTCCAACCTGCTGTAAAATGCTTGATTTCGAGAGTGAGCGAAACTAATGAAAACATTGTTGGGGTAAAACCTAAAGGGAAAGACCTAGCACCAAATCCAATTTGCCATCTGATCTAACTTCTGGAGGCAGTCAAAATGATCCTTAGAATTCTTCCCTACCTTATTCCTGTGCTGAGATACAGGCTGCCTCCAACCTGCTGTAAAATGCTTGATTTCGAGAGTGAGCGAAACTAATGAAAACATTGTTGGGGTAAAACCTAAAGGGAAAGGACCTAGCACCAAATCCAATTTGCCATCTGATCTAACTTCTGGAGGCAGTCAAAATGAGCCTTAGAATTCTTCCCTACCTTATTCCTGTGCTGAGATACAGGCTGCTCCAACCTGCTGTAAAATGCTTGATTTCGAGAGTGAGCGAAACTAATGAAAACATTGTTGGGGTAAAACCTAAAGGGAAAGACCTAGCACCAAATCCAATTTGCCATCTGATCTAACTTCTGGAGGCAGTCAAAATGAGCCTTAGAATTCTTCCCTACCTTATTCCTGTGCTGAGATACAGGCTGCTCCAACCTGCTGTAAAATGCTTGATTTCGAGAGTGAGCGAAACTAATGAAAACATTGTTGGGGTAAAACCTAAAGGGAAAGACCTAGCACCAAATCCAATTTGCCATCTGATCTAACTTCTGGAGGCAGTCAAAATGAGCCTTAGAATTCTTCCCTACCTTATTCCTGTGCTGAGATACAGGCTGCTCCAACCTGCTGTAAAATGCTTGATTTCGAGAGTGAGCGAAACTAATGAAAACATTGTTGGGGTAAAACCTAAAGGGAAAGACCTAGCACCAAATCCAATTTGCCATCTGATCTAACTTCTGGAGGCAGTCAAAATGAGCCTTAGAATTCTTCCCTACCTTATTCCTGTGCTGAGATACAGGGCTGCTCCAACCTGCTGTAAAATGCTTGATTTCGAGAGTGAGCGAAACTAATGAAAACATTGTTGGGGTAAAACCTAAAGGGAAAGACCTAGCACCAAATCCAATTTGCCATCTGATCTAACTTCTGGAGGCAGTCAAAATGAGCCTTTGAATTCTTCCCTACCTTATTCCTGTGCTGAGATACAGGCTGCTCCAACCTGCTGTAAAATGCTTGATTTCGAGAGTGAGCGAAAACTAATGAAAACATTGTTGGGGTAAAACCTAAAGGGAAAGACCTAGCACCAAATCCAATTTGCCATCTGATCTAACTTCTGGAGGCAGTCAAAATGAGCCTTTGAATTCTTCCCTACCGTTATTCCTGTGCTGAGATACAGGCTGCTCCAACCTGCTGTAAAATGCCTTGATTTCGAGAGTGAGCGAAACTAATGAAAACATTGTTGGGGTAAAACCTAAAGGGAAAGACCTAGCACCAAATCCAATTTGCCATCTCATCTAACTTCTGGAGGCAGACAAAATGATCCTTAGAATTCTTCCCTACCTTATTCCTGTGCTGAGATACAGGCTGCTCCAACCTGCTGTAAAATGCTTGATTTCGAGAGTGAGCGAAACTAATGAAAACATTGTTGGGGTAAAACCTAAAGGGAAAGACCTAGCACCAAATCCAATTTGCCATCTGATCTAACTTCTGGAGGCAGTCAAAATGAGCCTTAGAATTCTTCCCCTACCTTATTCCTGTGCTGAGATACAGGCTGCTCCAACCTGCTGTAAAATGCTTGATTTCGAGAGTGAGCGAAACTAATGAAAACATTGTTGGGGTAAAACCTAAAGGGAAAGACCTAGCACCAAATCCAATTTGCCATCTGATCTAACTTCTGGAGGCAGTCAAAATGAGCCTTAGAATTCTTCCCTACCTTATTCCTGTGCTGAGATACAGGCTGCTCCAACCTGCTGTAAAATGCTTGATTTCGAGAGTGAGCGAAACTAATGAAAACATTGTTGGGGTAAAACCTAAAGGGAAAGACCTAGCACCAAATCCAATTTGCCATCTGATCTAACTTCTGGAGGCAGTCAAAATGATCCTTAGAATTCTTCCCTACCTTATTCCTGTGCTGAGATACAGGCTGCTCCAACCTGCTGTAAAATGCTTGATTTCGAGAGTGAGCGAAACTAATGAAAACATTGTTGGGGTAAAACCTAAAGGGAAAGACCTAGCACCAAATCCAATTTGCCATCTGATCTAACTTCTGGAGGCAGTCAAAATGAGCCTTAGAATTCTTCCCTACCTTATTCCTGTGCTGAGATACAGGCTGCTCCAACCTGCTGTAAAATGCTTGATTTCGAGAGTGAGCGAAACTAATGAAAACATTGTTGGGGTAAAACCTAAAGGGAAAGACCTAGCACCAAATCCAATTTGCCATCTGATCTAACTTCTGGAGGCAGTCAAAATGAGCCTTAGAATTCTTCCCTACCTTATTCCTGTGCTGAGATACAGGCTGCTCCAACCTGCTGTAAAATGCTTGATTTCGAGAGTGAGCGAAACTAATGAAAACATTGTTGGGGTAAAACCTAAAGGGAAAGACCTAGCACCAAATCCAATTTGCCATCTGATCTAACTTCTGGAGGCAGTCAAAATGAGCCTTAGAATTCTTCCCTACCTTATTCCTGTGCTGAGATACAGGCTGCTCCAACCTGCTGTAAAATGCTTGATTTCGAGAGTGAGCGAAACTAATGAAAACATTGTTGGGGTAAAACCTAAAGGGAAAGACCTAGCACCAAATCCAATTTGCCATCTGATCTAACTTCTGGAGGCAGTCAAAATGAGCCTTAGAATTCTTCCCTACCTTATTCCTGTGCTGAGATACAGGCTGCTCCAACCTGCTGTAAAATGCTTGATTTCGAGAGTGAGCGAAACTAATGAAAACATTGTTGGGGTAAAACCTAAAGGGAAAGACCTAGCACCAAATCCAATTTGCCATCTGATCTAACTTCTGGAGGCAGTCAAAATGAGCCTTAGAATTCTTCCCTACCTTATTCCTGTGCTGAGATACAGGCTGCTCCAACCTGCTGTAAAATGCTTGATTTCGAGAGTGAGCGAAACTAATGAAAACATTGTTGGGGTAAAACCTAAAGGGAAAGACCTAGCACCAAATCCAATTTGCCATCTGATCTAACTTCTGGAGGCAGTCAAAATGAGCCTTAGAATTCTTCCCTACCTTATTCCTGTGCTGAGATACAGGCTGCTCCAACCTGCTGTAAAATGCTTGATTTCGAGAGTGAGCGAAACTAATGAAAACATTGTTGGGGTAAAACCTAAAGGGAAAGACCTAGCACCAAATCCAATTTGCCATCTGATCTAACTTCTGGAGGCAGTCAAAATGATCCTTAGAATTCTTCCCTACCTTATTCCTGTGCTGAGATACAGGCTGCTCCAACCTGCTGTAAAATGCTTGATTTCGAGAGTGAGCGAAACTAATGAAAACATTGTTGGGGTAAAACCTAAAGGGAAAGACCTAGCACCAAATCCAATTTGCCATCTGATCTAACTTCTGGAGGCAGTCAAAATGATCCTTAGAATTCTTCCCTACCTTATTCCTGTGCTGAGATACAGGCTGCTCCAACCTGCTGTAAAATGCTTGATTTCGAGAGTGAGCGAAACTAATGAAAACATTGTTGGGGTAAAACCTAAAGGGAAAGACCTAGCACCAAATCCAATTTGCCATCTGATCTAACTTCTGGAGGCAGTCAAAATGAGCCTTAGAATTCTTCCCTACCTTATTCCTGTGCTGAGATACAGGCTGCTCCAACCTGCTGTAAAATGCTTGATTTCGAGAGTGAGCGAAACTAATGAAAACATTGTTGGGGTAAAACCTAAAGGGAAAGACCTAGCACCAAATCCAATTTGCCATCTGATCTAACTTCTGGAGGCAGTCAAAATGAGCCTTAGAATTCTTCCCTACCTTATTCCTGTGCTGAGATACAGGCTGCTCCAACCTGCTGTAAAATGCTTGATTTCGAGAGTGAGCGAAACTAATGAAAACATTGTTGGGGTAAAACCTAAAGGGAAAGACCTAGCACCAAATCCAATTTGCCATCTGATCTAACTTCTGGAGGCAGTCAAAATGAGCCTTAGAATTCTTCCCTACCTTATTCCTGTGCTGAGATACAGGCTGCTCCAACCTGCTGTAAAATGCTTGATTTCGAGAGTGAGCGAAACTAATGAAAACATTGTTGGGGTAAAACCTAAAGGGAAAGACCTAGCACCAAATCCAATTTGCCATCTGATCTAACTTCTGGAGGCAGTCAAAATGAGCCTTAGAATTCTTCCCTACCTTATTCCTGTGCTGAGATACAGGCTGCTCCAACCTGCTGTAAAATGCTTGATTTCGAGAGTGAGCGAAACTAATGAAAACATTGTTGGGGTAAAACCTAAAGGGAAAGACCTAGCACCAAATCCAATTTGCCATCTGATCTAACTTCTGGAGGCAGTCAAAATGAGCCTTAGAATTCTTCCCTACCTTATTCCTGTGCTGAGATACAGGCTGCTCCAACCTGCTGTAAAATGCTTGATTTCGAGAGTGAGCGAAACTAATGAAAACATTGTTGGGGTAAAACCTAAAGGGAAAGACCTAGCACCAAATCCAATTTGCCATCTGATCTAACTTCTGGAGGCAGTCAAAATGAGCCTTAGAATTCTTCCCTACCTTATTCCTGTGCTGAGATACAGGCTGCTCCAACCTGCTGTAAAATGCTTGATTTCGAGAGTGAGCGAAACTAATGAAAACATTGTTGGGGTAAAACCTAAAGGGAAAGACCTAGCACCAAATCCAATTTGCCATCTGATCTAACTTCTGGAGGCAGTCAAAATGAGCCTTAGAATTCTTCCCTACCTTATTCCTGTGCTGAGATACAGGCTGCTCCAACCTGCTGTAAAATGCTTGATTTCGAGAGTGAGCGAAACTAATGAAAACATTGTTGGGGTAAAACCTAAAGGGAAAGACCTAGCACCAAATCCAATTTGCCATCTGATCTAACTTCTGGAGGCAGTCAAAATGAGCCTTTGAATTCTTCCCTACCTTATTCCTGTGCTGAGATACAGGCTGCTCCAACCTGCTGTAAAATGCTTGATTTCGAGAGTGAGCGAAACTAATGAAAACATTGTTGGGGTAAAACCTAAAGGGAAAGACCTAGCACCAAATCCAATTTGCCATCTGATCTAACTTCTGGAGGCAGTCAAAATGAGCCTTAGAATTCTTCCCTACCTTATTCCTGTGCTGAGATACAGGCTGCTCCAACCTGCTGTAAAATGCTTGATTTCGAGAGTGAGCGAAACTAATGAAAACATTGTTGGGGTAAAACCTAAAGGGAAAGACCTAGCACCAAATCCAATTTGCCATCTCATCTAACTTCTGGAGGCAGTCAAAATGAGCCTTAGAATTCTTCCCTACCTTATTCCTGTGCTGAGATACAGGCTGCTCCAACCTGCTGTAAAATGCTTGATTTCGAGAGTGAGCGAAACTAATGAAAACATTGTTGGGGTAAAACCTAAAGGGAAAGACCTAGCACCAAATCCAATTTGCCATCTGATCTAACTTCTGGAGGCAGTCAAAATGAGCCTTTGAATTCTTCCCTACCTTATTCCTGTGCTGAGATACAGGCTGCTCCAACCTGCTGTAAAATGCTTGATTTCGAGAGTGAGCGAAACTAATGAAAACATTGTTGGGGTAAAACCTAAAGGGAAAGACCTAGCACCAAATCCAATTTGCCATCTGATCTAACTTCTGGAGGCAGTCAAAATGAGCCTTTGAATTCTTCCCTACCTTATTCCTGTGCTGAGATACAGGCTGCTCCAACCTGCTGTAAAATGCTTGATTTCGAGAGTGAGCGAAACTAATGAAAACATTGTTGGGGTAAAACCTAAAGGGAAAGACCTAGCACCAAATCCAATTTGCCATCTGATCTAACTTCTGGAGGCAGTCAAAATGATCCTTAGAATTCTTCCCTACCTTATTCCTGTGCTGAGATACAGGCTGCTCCAACCTGCTGTAAAATGCTTGATTTCGAGAGTGAGCGAAACTAATGAAAACATTGTTGGGGTAAAACCTAAAGGGAAAGACCTAGCACCAAATCCAATTTGCCATCTCATCTAACTTCTGGAGGCAGTCAAAATGAGCCTTAGAATTCTTCCCTACCTTATTCCTGTGCTGAGATACAGGCTGCTCCAACCTGCTGTAAAATGCTTGATTTCGAGAGTGAGCGAAACTAATGAAAACATTGTTGGGGTAAAACCTAAAGGGAAAGACCTAGCACCAAATCCAATTTGCCATCTCATCTAACTTCTGGAGGCAGTCAAAATGAGCCTTAGAATTCTTCCCTACCTTATTCCTGTGCTGAGATACAGGCTGCTCCAACCTGCTGTAAAATGCTTGATTTCGAGAGTGAGCGAAACTAATGAAAACATTGTTGGGGTAAAACCTAAAGGGAAAGACCTAGCACCAAATCCAATTTGCCATCTGATCTAACTTCTGGAGGCAGTCAAAATGAGCCTTTGAATTCTTCCCTACCTTATTCCTGTGCTGAGATACAGGCTGCTCCAACCTGCTGTAAAATGCTTGATTTCGAGAGTGAGCGAAACTAATGAAAACATTGTTGGGGTAAAACCTAAAGGGAAAGACCTAGCACCAAATCCAATTTGCCATCTGATCTAACTTCTGGAGGCAGTCAAAATGAGCCTTTGAATTCTTCCCTACCTTATTCCTGTGCTGAGATACAGGCTGCTCCAACCTGCTGTAAAATGCTTGATTTCGAGAGTGAGCGAAACTAATGAAAAACATTGTTGGGGTAAAACCTAAAGGGAAAGACCTAGCACCAAATCCAATTTGCCATCTGATCTAACTTCTGGAGGCAGTCAAAATGAGCCTTAGAATTCTTCCCTACCTTATTCCTGTGCTGAGATACAGGCTGCTCCAACCTGCTGTAAAATGCTTGATTTCGAGAGTGAGCGAAACTAATGAAAACATTGTTGGGGTAAAACCTAAAGGGAAAGACCTAGCACCAAATCCAATTTGCCATCTGATCTAACTTCTGGAGGCAGTCAAAATGAGCCTTTGAATTCTTCCCTACCTTATTCCTGTGCTGAGATACAGGCTGCTCCAACCTGCTGTAAAATGCTTGATTTCGAGAGTGAGCGAAACTAATGAAAACATTGTTGGGGTAAAACCTAAAGGGAAAGACCTAGCACCAAATCCAATTTGCCATCTCATCTAACTTCTGGAGGCAGTCAAAATGAGCCTTAGAATTCTTCCCTACCTTATTCCTGTGCTGAGATACAGGCTGCTCCAACCTGCTGTAAAATGCTTGATTTCGAGAGTGAGCGAAACTAATGAAAACATTGTTGGGGTAAAACCTAAAGGGAAAGACCTAGCACCAAATCCAATTTGCCATCTCATCTAACTTCTGGAGGCAGTCAAAATGAGCCTTAGAATTCTTCCCTACCTTATTCCTGTGCTGAGATACAGGCTGCTCCAACCTGCTGTAAAATGCTTGATTTCGAGAGTGAGCGAAACTAATGAAAACATTGTTGGGGTAAAACCTAAAGGGAAAGACCTAGCACCAAATCCAATTTGCCATCTGATCTAACTTCTGGAGGCAGTCAAAATGAGCCTTTGAATTCTTCCCTACCTTATTCCTGTGCTGAGATACAGGCTGCTCCAACCTGCTGTAAAATGCTTGATTTCGAGAGTGAGCGAAACTAATGAAAACATTGTTGGGGTAAAACCTAAAGGGAAAGACCTAGCACCAAATCCAATTTGCCATCTCATCTAACTTCTGGAGGCAGTCAAAATGAGCCTTAGAATTCTTCCCTACCTTATTCCTGTGCTGAGATACAGGCTGCTCCAACCTGCTGTAAAATGCTTGATTTCGAGAGTGAGCGAAACTAATGAAAAACATTGTTGGGGTAAAACCTAAAGGGAAAGACCTAGCACCAAATCCAATTTGCCATCTCATCTAACTTCTGGAGGCAGTCAAAATGAGCCTTAGAATTCTTCCCTACCTTATTCCTGTGCTGAGATACAGGCTGCTCCAACCTGCTGTAAAATGCTTGATTTCGAGAGTGAGCGAAACTAATGAAAACATTGTTGGGGTAAAACCTAAAGGGAAAGACCTAGCACCAAATCCAATTTGCCATCTGATCTAACTTCTGGAGGCAGTCAAAATGAGCCTTTGAATTCTTCCCTACCTTATTCCTGTGCTGAGATACAGGCTGCTCCAACCTGCTGTAAAATGCTTGATTTCGAGAGTGAGCGAAACTAATGAAAACATTGTTGGGGTAAAACCTAAAGGGAAAGACCTAGCACCAAATCCAATTTGCCATCTGATCTAACTTCTGGAGGCAGTCAAAATGAGCCTTAGAATTCTTCCCTACCTTATTCCTGTGCTGAGATACAGGCTGCTCCAACCTGCTGTAAAATGCTTGATTTCGAGAGTGAGCGAAACTAATGAAAAACATTGTTGGGGTAAAACCTAAAGGGAAAGACCTAGCACCAAATCCAATTTGCCATCTGATCTAACTTCTGGAGGCAGTCAAAATGAGCCTTAGAATTCTTCCCTACCTTATTCCTGTGCTGAGATACAGGCTGCTCCAACCTGCTGTAAAATGCTTGATTTCGAGAGTGAGCGAAACTAATGAAAACATTGTTGGGGTAAAACCTAAAGGGAAAGACCTAGCACCAAATCCAATTTGCCATCTGATCTAACTTCTGGAGGCAGTCAAAATGAGCCTTTGAATTCTTCCCTACCTTATTCCTGTGCTGAGATACAGGCTGCTCCAACCTGCTGTAAAATGCTTGATTTCGAGAGTGAGCGAAACTAATGAAAACATTGTTGGGGTAAAACCTAAAGGGAAAGACCTAGCACCAAATCCAATTTGCCATCTCATCTAACTTCTGGAGGCAGTCAAAATGAGCCTTAGAATTCTTCCCTACCTTATTCCTGTGCTGAGATACAGGCTGCTCCAACCTGCTGTAAAATGCTTGATTTCGAGAGTGAGCGAAACTAATGAAAACATTGTTGGGGTAAAACCTAAAGGGAAAGACCTAGCACCAAATCCAATTTGCCATCTGATCTAACTTCTGGAGGCAGTCAAAATGAGCCTTAGAATTCTTCCCTACCTTATTCCTGTGCTGAGATACAGGCTGCTCCAACCTGCTGTAAAATGCTTGATTTCGAGAGTGAGCGAAAACTAATGAAAACATTGTTGGGGTAAAACCTAAAGGGAAAGACCTAGCACCAAATCCAATTTGCCATCTGATCTAACTTCTGGAGGCAGTCAAAATGAGCCTTTGAATTCTTCCCTACCTTATTCCTGTGCTGAGATACAGGCTGCTCCAACCTGCTGTAAAATGCTTGATTTCGAGAGTGAGCGAAACTAATGAAAACATTGTTGGGGTAAAACCTAAAGGGAAAGACCTAGCACCAAATCCAATTTGCCATCTCATCTAACTTCTGGAGGCAGTCAAAATGAGCCTTAGAATTCTTCCCTACCTTATTCCTGTGCTGAGATACAGGCTGCTCCAACCTGCTGTAAAATGCTTGATTTCGAGAGTGAGCGAAACTAATGAAAACATTGTTGGGGTAAAACCTAAAGGGAAAGACCTAGCACCAAATCCAATTTGCCATCTCATCTAACTTCTGGAGGCAGTCAAAATGAGCCTTAGAATTCTTCCCTACCTTATTCCTGTGCTGAGATACAGGCTGCTCCAACCTGCTGTAAAATGCTTGATTTCGAGAGTGAGCGAAACTAATGAAAACATTGTTGGGGTAAAACCTAAAGGGAAAGACCTAGCACCAAATCCAATTTGCCATCTGATCTAACTTCTGGAGGCAGTCAAAATGAGCCTTAGAATTCTTCCCTACCTTATTCCTGTGCTGAGATACAGGCTGCTCCAACCTGCTGTAAAATGCTTGATTTCGAGAGTGAGCGAAACTAATGAAAACATTGTTGGGGTAAAACCTAAAGGGAAAGACCTAGCACCAAATCCAATTTGCCATCTGATCTAACTTCTGGAGGCAGTCAAAATGAGCCTTAGAATTCTTCCCTACCTTATTCCTGTGCTGAGATACAGGCTGCTCCAACCTGCTGTAAAATGCTTGATTTCGAGAGTGAGCGAAACTAATGAAAACATTGTTGGGGTAAAACCTAAAGGGGAAAGACCTAGCACCAAATCCAATTTGCCATCTGATCTAACTTCTGGAGGCAGTCAAAATGAGCCTTAGAATTCTTCCCTACCTTATTCCTGTGCTGAGATACAGGCTGCTCCAACCTGCTGTAAAATGCTTGATTTCGAGAGTGAGCGAAACTAATGAAAACATTGTTGGGGTAAAACCTAAAGGGAAAGACCTAGCACCAAATCCAATTTGCCATCTGATCTAACTTCTGGAGGCAGTCAAAATGAGCCTTTGAATTCTTCCCTACCTTATTCCTGTGCTGAGATACAGGCTGCTCCAACCTGCTGTAAAAATGCTTGATTTCGAGAGTGAGCGAAACTAATGAAAACATTGTTGGGGTAAAACCTAAAGGGAAAGACCTAGCACCAAATCCAATTTGCCATCTCATCTAACTTCTGGAGGCAGTCAAAATGAGCCTTAGAATTCTTCCCTACCTTATTCCTGTGCTGAGATACAGGCTGCTCCAACCTGCTGTAAAATGCTTGATTTCGAGAGTGAGCGAAACTAATGAAAACATTGTTGGGGTAAAACCTAAAGGGAAAGACCTAGCACCAAATCCAATTTGCCATCTCATCTAACTTCTGGAGGCAGTCAAAATGAGCCTTAGAATTCTTCCCTACCTTATTCCTGTGCTGAGATACAGGCTGCTCCAACCTGCTGTAAAATGCTTGATTTCGAGAGTGAGCGAAACTAATGAAAACATTGTTGGGGTAAAACCTAAAGGGAAAGACCTAGCACCAAATCCAATTTGCCATCTGATCTAACTTCTGGAGGCAGTCAAAATGAGCCTTTGAATTCTTCCCTACCTTATTCCTGTGCTGAGATACAGGCTGCTCCAACCTGCTGTAAAATGCTGATTTCGAGAGTGAGCGAAACTAATGAAAACATTGTTGGGGTAAAACCTAAAGGGAAAGACCTAGCACCAAATCCAATTTGCCATCTGATCTAACTTCTGGAGGCAGTCAAAATGATCCTTAGAATTCTTCCCTACCTTATTCCTGTGCTGAGATACAGGCTGCTCCAACCTGCTGTAAAATGCTTGATTTCGAGAGTGAGCGAAACTAATGAAAACATTGTTGGGGTAAAACCTAAAGGGAAAGACCTAGCACCAAATCCAATTTGCCATCTCATCTAACTTCTGGAGGCAGTCAAAATGAGCCTTAGAATTCTTCCCTACCTTATTCCTGTGCTGAGATACAGGCTGCTCCAACCTGCTGTAAAATGCTTGATTTCGAGAGTGAGCGAAACTAATGAAAACATTGTTGGGGTAAAACCTAAAGGGAAAGACCTAGCACCAAATCCAATTTGCCATCTCATCTAACTTCTGGAGGCAGTCAAAATGAGCCTTAGAATTCTTCCCTACCTTATTCCTGTGCTGAGATACAGGCTGCTCCAACCTGCTGTAAAATGCTTGATTTCGAGAGTGAGCGAAACTAATGAAAACATTGTTGGGGTAAAACCTAAAGGGAAAGACCTAGCACCAAATCCAATTTGCCATCTCATCTAACTTCTGGAGGCAGTCAAAATGAGCCTTAGAATTCTTCCCTACCTTATTCCTGTGCTGAGATACAGGCTGCTCCAACCTGCTGTAAAATGCTTGATTTCGAGAGTGAGCGAAACTAATGAAAACATTGTTGGGGTAAAACCTAAAGGGAAAGACCTAGCACCAAATCCAATTTGCCATCTGATCTAACTTCTGGAGGCAGTCAAAATGAGCCTTTGAATTCTTCCCTACCTTATTCCTGTGCTGAGATACAGGCTGCTCCAACCTGCTGTAAAATGCTTGATTTCGAGAGTGAGCGAAACTAATGAAAACATTGTTGGGGTAAAACCTAAAGGGAAAGACCTAGCACCAAATCCAATTTCCCATCTCATCTAACTTCTGGAGGCAGTCAAAATGAGCCTTAGAATTCTTCCCTACCTTATTCCTGTGCTGAGATACAGGCTGCTCCAACCTGCTGTAAAATGCTTGATTTCGAGAGTGAGCGAAACTAATGAAAACATTGTTGGGGTAAAACCTAAAGGGAAAGACCTAGCACCAAATCCAATTTGCCATCTCATCTAACTTCTGGAGGCAGTCAAAATGAGCCTTAGAATTCTTCCCTACCTTATTCCTGTGCTGAGATACAGGCTGCTCCAACCTGCTGTAAAATGCTTGATTTCGAGAGTGAGCGAAACTAATGAAAACATTGTTGGGGTAAAACCTAAAGGGAAAGACCTAGCACCAAATCCAATTTGCCATCTCATCTAACTTCTGGAGGCAGTCAAAATGAGCCTTAGAATTCTTCCCTACCTTATTCCTGTGCTGAGATACAGGCTGCTCCAACCTGCTGTAAAATGCTTGATTTCGAGAGTGAGCGAAACTAATGAAAACATTGTTGGGGTAAAACCTAAAGGGAAAGACCTAGCACCAAATCCAATTTGCCATCTGATCTAACTTCTGGAGGCAGTCAAAATGAGCCTTTGAATTCTTCCCTACCTTATTCCTGTGCTGAGATACAGGCTGCTCCAACCTGCTGTAAAATGCTTGATTTCGAGAGTGAGCGAAACTAATGAAAACATTGTTGGGGTAAAACCTAAAGGGAAAGACCTAGCACCAAATCCAATTTGCCATCTCATCTAACTTCTGGAGGCAGTCAAAATGAGCCTTAGAATTCTTCCCTACCTTATTCCTGTGCTGAGATACAGGCTGCTCCAACCTGCTGTAAAATGCTTGATTTCGAGAGTGAGCGAAACTAATGAAAACATTGTTGGGGTAAAACCTAAAGGGAAAGACCTAGCACCAAATCCAATTTGCCATCTCATCTAACTTCTGGAGGCAGTCAAAATGAGCCTTAGAATTCTTCCCTACCTTATTCCTGTGCTGAGATACAGGCTGCTCCAACCTGCTGTAAAATGCTTGATTTCGAGAGTGAGCGAAACTAATGAAAACATTGTTGGGGTAAAACCTAAAGGGAAAGACCTAGCACCAAATCCAATTTGCCATCTGATCTAACTTCTGGAGGCAGTCAAAATGAGCCTTTGAATTCTTCCCTACCTTATTCCTGTGCTGAGATACAGGCTGCTCCAACCTGCTGTAAAATGCTTGATTTCGAGAGTGAGCGAAACTAATGAAAACATTGTTGGGGTAAAACCTAAAGGGAAAGACCTAGCACCAAATCCAATTTGCCATCTCATCTAACTTCTGGAGGCAGTCAAAATGAGCCTTAGAATTCTTCCCTACCTTATTCCTGTGCTGAGATACAGGCTGCTCCAACCTGCTGTAAAATGCTTGATTTCGAGAGTGAGCGAAACTAATGAAAACATTGTTGGGGTAAAACCTAAAGGGAAAGACCTAGCACCAAATCCAATTTGCCATCTGATCTAACTTCTGGAGGCAGTCAAAATGAGCCTTAGAATTCTTCCCTACCTTATTCCTGTGCTGAGATACAGGCTGCTCCAACCTGCTGTAAAATGCTTGATTTCGAGAGTGAGCGAAACTAATGAAAACATTGTTGGGGTAAAAACCTAAAGGGAAAGACCTAGCACCAAATCCAATTTGCCATCTGATCTAACTTCTGGAGGCAGTCAAAATGAGCCTTTGAATTCTTCCCTACCTTATTCCTGTGCTGAGATACAGGCTGCTCCAACCTGCTGTAAAATGCTTGATTTCGAGAGTGAGCGAAACTAATGAAAACATTGTTGGGGTAAAACCTAAAGGGAAAGACCTAGCACCAAATCCAATTTGCCATCTCATCTAACTTCTGGAGGCAGTCAAAATGAGCCTTAGAATTCTTCCCTACCTTATTCCTGTGCTGAGATACAGGCTGCTCCAACCTGCTGTAAAATGCTTGATTTCGAGAGTGAGCGAAACTAATGAAAACATTGTTGGGGTAAAACCTAAAGGGAAAGACCTAGCACCAAATCCAATTTGCCATCTGATCTAACTTCTGGAGGCAGTCAAAATGAGCCTTAGAATTCTTCCCTACCTTATTCCTGTGCTGAGATACAGGCTGCTCCAACCTGCTGTAAAATGCTTGATTTCGAGAGTGAGCGAAACTAATGAAAACATTGTTGGGGGTAAAACCTAAAGGGAAAGACCTAGCACCAAATCCAATTTGCCATCTGATCTAACTTCTGGAGGCAGTCAAAATGAGCCTTTGAATTCTTCCCTACCTTATTCCTGTGCTGAGATACAGGCTGCTCCAACCTGCTGTAAAATGCTTGATTTCGAGAGTGAGCGAAACTAATGAAAACATTGTTGGGGTAAAACCTAAAGGGAAAGACCTAGCACCAAATCCAATTTGCCATCTCATCTAACTTCTGGAGGCAGTCAAAATGAGCCTTAGAATTCTTCCCTACCTTATTCCTGTGCTGAGATACAGGCTGCTCCAACCTGCTGTAAAATGCTTGATTTCGAGAGTGAGCGAAACTAATGAAAAACATTGTTGGGGTAAAACCTAAAGGGAAAGACCTAGCACCAAATCCAATTTGCCATCTCATCTAACTTCTGGAGGCAGTCAAAATGAGCCTTAGAATTCTTCCCTACCTTATTCCTGTGCTGAGATACAGGCTGCTCCAACCTGCTGTAAAATGCTTGATTTCGAGAGTGAGCGAAACTAATGAAAACATTGTTGGGGTAAAACCTAAAGGGAAAGACCTAGCACCAAATCCAATTTGCCATCTGATCTAACTTCTGGAGGCAGTCAAAATGAGCCTTTGAATTCTTCCCTACCTTATTCCTGTGCTGAGATACAGGCTGCTCCAACCTGCTGTAAAATGCTTGATTTCGAGAGTGAGCGAAACTAATGAAAACATTGTTGGGGTAAAACCTAAAGGGAAAGACCTAGCACCAAATCCAATTTGCCATCTGATCTAACTTCTGGAGGCAGTCAAAATGAGCCTTTGAATTCTTCCCTACCTTATTCCTGTGCTGAGATACAGGCTGCTCCAACCTGCTGTAAAATGCTTGATTTCGAGAGTGAGCGAAACTAATGAAAACATTGTTGGGGTAAAACCTAAAGGGAAAGACCTAGCACCAAATCCAATTTGCCATCTGATCTAACTTCTGGAGGCAGTCAAAATGAGCCTTAGAATTCTTCCCTACCTTATTCCTGTGCTGAGATACAGGCTGCTCCAACCTGCTGTAAAATGCTTGATTTCGAGAGTGAGCGAAACTAATGAAAACATTGTTGGGGTAAAACCTAAAAAAGACCTAGCACCAAATCCAATTTGCCATCTCATCTAACTTCTGGAGGCAGTCAAAATGAGCCTTAGAATTCTTCCCTACCTTATTCCTGTGCTGAGATACAGGCTGCTCCAACCTGCTGTAAAATGCTTGATTTCGAGAGTGAGCGAAACTAATGAAAACATTGTTGGGGTAAAACCTAAAGGGAAAGACCTAGCACCAAATCCAATTTGCCATCTCATCTAACTTCTGGAGGCAGTCAAAATGAGCCTTAGAATTCTTCCCTACCTTATTCCTGTGCTGAGATACAGGCTGCTCCAACCTGCTGTAAAATGCTTGATTTCGAGAGTGAGCGAAACTAATGAAAACATTGTTGGGGTAAAACCTAAAGGGAAAGACCTAGCACCAAATCCAATTTGCCATCTGATCTAACTTCTGGAGGCAGTCAAAATGAGCCTTTGAATTCTTCCCTACCTTATTCCTGTGCTGAGATACAGGCTGCTCCAACCTGCTGTAAAATGCTTGATTTCGAGAGTGAGCGAAACTAATGAAAACATTGTTGGGGTAAAACCTAAAGGGAAAGACCTAGCACCAAATCCAATTTGCCATCTGATCTAACTTCTGGAGGCAGTCAAAATGATCCTTAGAATTCTTCCCTACCTTATTTCGGCGCTGAGATACAGGCTGCTCCAACCTGCTGTAAAATGCTTGATTTCGAGAGTGAGCGAAACTAATGAAAACATTGTTGGGGTAAAACCTAAAGGGAAAGACCTAGCACCAAATCCAATTTGCCATCTGATCTAACTTCTGGAGGCAGTCAAAATGAGCCTTAGAATTCTTCCCTACCTTATTCCTGTGCTGAGATACAGGCTGCTCCAACCTGCTGTAAAATGCTTGATTTCGAGAGTGAGCGAAACTAATGAAAACATTGTTGGGGTAAAACCTAAAGGGAAAGACCTAGCACCAAATCCAATTTGCCATCTCATCTAACTTCTGGAGGCAGTCAAAATGATCCTTAGAATTCTTCCCTACCTTATTCCTGTGCTGAGATACAGGCTGCTCCAACCTGCTGTAAAATGCTTGATTTCGAGAGTGAGCGAAACTAATGAAAACATTGTTGGGGTAAAACCTAAAGGGAAAGACCTAGCATCAAATCCAATTTGCCATCTGATCTAACTTCTGGAGGCAGTCAAAATGATCCTTAGAATTCTTCCCTACCTTATTCCTGTGCTGAGATACAGGCTGCTCCAACCTACTGTAAAATGCTTGATTTCGAGAGTGAGCGAAACTAATGAAAACATTGTTGGGGTAAAACCTAAAGGGAAAGACCTAGCACCAAATCCAATTTGCCATCTGATCTAACTTCTGGAGGCAGTCAAAATGATCCTTAGAATTCTTCCCTACCATATTCCTGTGCTGAGATACAGGCTGCTCCAACCTGCTGTAAAATGCTTGATTTCGAGAGTGAGCGAAACTAATGAAAACATTGTTGGGGTAAAACCTAAAGGGAAAGACCTAGCACCAAATCCAATTTGCCATCTGATCTAACTTCTGGAGGCAGTCAAAATGAGCCTTAGAATTCTTCCCTACCTTATTCCTGTGCTGAGATACAGGCTGCTCCAACCTGCTGTAAAATGCTTGATTTCGAGAGTGAGCGAAACTAATGAAAACATTGTTGGGGTAAAACCTAAAGGGAAAGACCTAGCACCAAATCCAATTTGCCATCTGATCTAACTTCTGGAGGCAGTCAAAATGAGCCTTAGAATTCTTCCCTACCTTATTCCTGTGCTGAGATACAGGCTGCTCCAACCTGCTGTAAAATGCTTGATTTCGAGAGTGAGCGAAACTAATGAAAACATTGTTGGGGTAAAACCTAAAGGGAAAGACCTAGCACCAAATCCAATTTGCCATCTGATCTAACTTCTGGAGGCAGTCAAAATGATCCTTAGAATTCTTCCCTACCTTATTCCTGTGCTGAGATACAGGCTGCTCCAACCTGCTGTAAAATGCTTGATTTCGAGAGTGAGCGAAACTAATGAAAACATTGTTGGGGTAAAACCTAAAGGGAAAGACCTAGCACCAAATCCAATTTGCCATCTGATCTAACTTCTGGAGGCAGTCAAAATGAGCCTTAGAATTCTTCCCTACCTTATTCCTGTGCTGAGATACAGGCTGCTCCAACCTGCTGTAAAATGCTTGATTTCGAGAGTGAGCGAAACTAATGAAAACATTGTTGGGGTAAAACCTAAAGGGAAAGACCTAGCACCAAATCCAATTTGCCATCTGATCTAACTTCTGGAGGCAGTCAAAATGATCCTTAGAATTCTTCCCTACCTTATTCCTGTGCTGAGATACAGGCTGCTCCAACCTGCTGTAAAATGCTTGATTTCGAGAGTGAGCGAAACTAATGAAAACATTGTTGGGGTAAAACCTAAAGGGAAAGACCTAGCACCAAATCCAATTTGCCATCTGATCTAACTTCTGGAGGCAGTCAAAATGATCCTTAGAATTCTTCCCTACCTTATTCCTGTGCTGAGATACAGGCTGCTCCAACCTGCTGTAAAATGCTTGATTTCGAGAGTGAGCGAAACTAATGAAAACATTGTTGGGGTAAAACCTAAAGGGAAAGACCTAGCACCAAATCCAATTTGCCATCTGATCTAACTTCTGGAGGCAGTCAAAATGAGCCTTTGAATTCTTCCCTACCTTATTCCTGTGCTGAGATACAGGCTGCTCCAACCTGCTGTAAAATGCTTGATTTCGAGAGTGAGCGAAACTAATGAAAACATTGTTGGGGTAAAACCTAAAGGGAAAGACCTAGCACCAAATCCAATTTGCCATCTCATCTAACTTCTGGAGGCAGTCAAAATGAGCCTTAGAATTCTTCCCTACCTTATTCCTGTGCTGAGATACAGGCTGCTCCAACCTGCTGTAAAATGCTTGATTTCGAGAGTGAGCGAAACTAATGAAAACATTGTTGGGGTAAAACCTAAAGGGAAAGACCTAGCACCAAATCCAATTTGCCATCTCATCTAACTTCTGGAGGCAGTCAAAATGAGCCTTAGAATTCTTCCCTACCTTATTCCTGTGCTGAGATACAGGCTGCTCCAACCTGCTGTAAAATGCTTGATTTCGAGAGTGAGCGAAACTAATGAAAACATTGTTGGGGTAAAACCTAAAGGGAAAGACCTAGCACCAAATCCAATTTGCCATCTGATCTAACTTCTGGAGGCAGTCAAAATGAGCCTTAGAATTCTTCCCTACCTTATTCCTGTGCTGAGATACAGGCTGCTCCAACCTGCTGTAAAATGCTTGATTTCGAGAGTGAGCGAAACTAATGAAAACATTGTTGGGGTAAAACCTAAAGGGAAAGACCTAGCACCAAATCCAATTTGCCATCTGATCTAACTTCTGGAGGCAGTCAAAATGAGCCTTAGAATTCTTCCCTACCTTATTCCTGTGCTGAGATACAGGCTGCTCCAACCTGCTGTAAAATGCTTGATTTCGAGAGTGAGCGAAACTAATGAAAACATTGTTGGGGTAAAACCTAAAGGGAAAGACCTAGCACCAAATCCAATTTGCCATCTGATCTAACTTCTGGAGGCAGTCAAAATGAGCCTTAGAATTCTTCCCTACCTTATTCCTGTGCTGAGATACAGGCTGCTCCAACCTGCTGTAAAATGCTTGATTTCGAGAGTGAGCGAAACTAATGAAAACATTGTTGGGGTAAAACCTAAAGGGAAAGACCTAGCACCAAATCCAATTTGCCATCTGATCTAACTTCTGGAGGCAGTCAAAATGAGCCTTAGAATTCTTCCCTACCTTATTCCTGTGCTGAGATACAGGCTGCTCCAACCTGCTGTAAAATGCTTGATTTCGAGAGTGAGCGAAACTAATGAAAACATTGTTGGGGTAAAACCTAAAGGGAAAGACCTAGCACCAAATCCAATTTGCCATCTGATCTAACTTCTGGAGGCAGTCAAAATGAGCCTTAGAATTCTTCCCTACCTTATTCCTGTGCTGAGATACAGGCTGCTCCAACCTGCTGTAAAATGCTTGATTTCGAGAGTGAGCGAAACTAATGAAAACATTGTTGGGGTAAAACCTAAAGGGAAAGACCTAGCACCAAATCCAATTTGCCATCTGATCTAACTTCTGGAGGCAGTCAAAATGAGCCTTAGAATTCTTCCCTACCTTATTCCTGTGCTGAGATACAGGCTGCTCCAACCTGCTGTAAAATGCTTGATTTCGAGAGTGAGCGAAACTAATGAAAACATTGTTGGGGTAAAACCTAAAGGGAAAGACCTAGCACCAAATCCAATTTGCCATCTGATCTAACTTCTGGAGGCAGTCAAAATGAGCCTTAGAATTCTTCCCTACCTTATTCCTGTGCTGAGATACAGGCTGCTCCAACCTGCTGTAAAATGCTTGATTTCGAGAGTGAGCGAAACTAATGAAAACATTGTTGGGGTAAAACCTAAAGGGAAAGACCTAGCACCAAATCCAATTTGCCATCTGATCTAACTTCTGGAGGCAGTCAAAATGAGCCTTAGAATTCTTCCCTACCTTATTCCTGTGCTGAGATACAGGCTGCTCCAACCTGCTGTAAAATGCTTGATTTCGAGAGTGAGCGAAACTAATGAAAACATTGTTGGGGTAAAACCTAAAGGGAAAGACCTAGCACCAAATCCAATTTGCCATCTGATCTAACTTCTGGAGGCAGTCAAAATGAGCCTTAGAATTCTTCCCTACCTTATTCCTGTGCTGAGATACAGGCTGCTCCAACCTGCTGTAAAATGCTTGATTTCGAGAGTGAGCGAAACTAATGAAAACGTTGGGGTAAAACCTAAAGGGAAAGACCTAGCACCAAATCCAATTTGCCATCTGATCTAACTTCTGGAGGCAGTCAAAATGAGCCTTAGAATTCTTCCCTACCTTATTCCTGTGCTGAGATACAGGCTGCTCCAACCTGCTGTAAAATGCTTGATTTCGAGAGTGAGCGAAACTAATGAAAACATTGTTGGGGTAAAACCTAAAGGGAAAGACCTAGCACCAAATCCAATTTGCCATCTGATCTAACTTCTGGAGGCAGTCAAAATGAGCCTTAGAATTCTTCCCTACCTTATTCCTGTGCTGAGATACAGGCTGCTCCAACCTGCTGTAAAATGCTTGATTTCGAGAGTGAGCGAAACTAATGAAAACATTGTTGGGGTAAAACCTAAAGGGAAAGACCTAGCACCAAATCCAATTTGCCATCTGATCTAACTTCTGGAGGCAGTCAAAATGAGCCTTAGAATTCTTCCCTACCTTATTCCTGTGCTGAGATACAGGCTGCTCCAACCTGCTGTAAAATGCTTGATTTCGAGAGTGAGCGAAACTAATGAAAACATTGTTGGGGTAAAACCTAAAGGGAAAGACCTAGCACCAAATCCAATTTGCCATCTGATCTAACTTCTGGAGGCAGTCAAAATGAGCCTTAGAATTCTTCCCTACCTTATTCCTGTGCTGAGATACAGGCTGCTCCAACCTGCTGTAAAATGCTTGATTTCGAGAGTGAGCGAAACTAATGAAAACATTGTTGGGGTAAAACCTAAAGGGAAAGACCTAGCACCAAATCCAATTTGCCATCTGATCTAACTTCTGGAGGCAGTCAAAATGAGCCTTAGAATTCTTCCCTACCTTATTCCTGTGCTGAGATACAGGCTGCTCCAACCTGCTGTAAAATGCTTGATTTCGAGAGTGAGCGAAACTAATGAAAACATTGTTGGGGTAAAACCTAAAGGGAAAGACCTAGCACCAAATCCAATTTGCCATCTGATCTAACTTCTGGAGGCAGTCAAAATGAGCCTTAGAATTCTTCCCTACCTTATTCCTGTGCTGAGATACAGGCTGCTCCAACCTGCTGTAAAATGCTTGATTTCGAGAGTGAGCGAAACTAATGAAAACATTGTTGGGGTAAAACCTAAAGGGAAAGACCTAGCACCAAATCCAATTTGCCATCTGATCTAACTTCTGGAGGCAGTCAAAATGAGCCTTAGAATTCTTCCCTACCTTATTCCTGTGCTGAGATACAGGCTGCTCCAACCTGCTGTAAAATGCTTGATTTCGAGAGTGAGCGAAACTAATGAAAACATTGTTGGGGTAAAACCTAAAGGGAAAGACCTAGCACCAAATCCAATTTGCCATCTGATCTAACTTCTGGAGGCAGTCAAAATGAGCCTTAGAATTCTTCCCTACCTTATTCCTGTGCTGAGATACAGGCTGCTCCAACCTGCTGTAAAATGCTTGATTTCGAGAGTGAGCGAAACTAATGAAAACATTGTTGGGGTAAAACCTAAAGGGAAAGACCTAGCACCAAATCCAATTTGCCATCTGATCTAACTTCTGGAGGCAGTCAAAATGAGCCTTAGAATTCTTCCCTACCTTATTCCTGTGCTGAGATACAGGCTGCTCCAACCTGCTGTAAAATGCTTGATTTCGAGAGTGAGCGAAACTAATGAAAACATTGTTGGGGTAAAACCTAAAGGGAAAGACCTAGCACCAAATCCAATTTGCCATCTGATCTAACTTCTGGAGGCAGTCAAAATGAGCCTTAGAATTCTTCCCTACCTTATTCCTGTGCTGAGATACAGGCTGCTCCAACCTGCTGTAAAATGCTTGATTTCGAGAGTGAGCGAAACTAATGAAAACATTGTTGGGGTAAAACCTAAAGGGAAAGACCTAGCACCAAATCCAATTTGCCATCTGATCTAACTTCTGGAGGCAGTCAAAATGAGCCTTAGAATTCTTCCCTACCTTATTCCTGTGCTGAGATACAGGCTGCTCCAACCTGCTGTAAAATGCTTGATTTCGAGAGTGAGCGAAACTAATGAAAACATTGTTGGGGTAAAACCTAAAGGGAAAGACCTAGCACCAAATCCAATTTGCCATCTGATCTAACTTCTGGAGGCAGTCAAAATGAGCCTTAGAATTCTTCCCTACCTTATTCCTGTGCTGAGATACAGGCTGCTCCAACCTGCTGTAAAATGCTTGATTTCGAGAGTGAGCGAAACTAATGAAAACATTGTTGGGGTAAAACCTAAAGGGAAAGACCTAGCACCAAATCCAATTTGCCATCTGATCTAACTTCTGGAGGCAGTCAAAATGAGCCTTAGAATTCTTCCCTACCTTATTCCTGTGCTGAGATACAGGCTGCTCCAACCTGCTGTAAAATGCTTGATTTCGAGAGTGAGCGAAACTAATGAAAACATTGTTGGGGTAAAACCTAAAGGGAAAGACCTAGCACCAAATCCAATTTGCCATCTGATCTAACTTCTGGAGGCAGTCAAAATGAGCCTTAGAATTCTTCCCTACCTTATTCCTGTGCTGAGATACAGGCTGCTCCAACCTGCTGTAAAATGCTTGATTTCGAGAGTGAGCGAAACTAATGAAAACATTGTTGGGGTAAAACCTAAAGGGAAAGACCTAGCACCAAATCCAATTTGCCATCTGATCTAACTTCTGGAGGCAGTCAAAATGAGCCTTAGAATTCTTCCCTACCTTATTCCTGTGCTGAGATACAGGCTGCTCCAACCTGCTGTAAAATGCTTGATTTCGAGAGTGAGCGAAACTAATGAAAACATTGTTGGGGTAAAACCTAAAGGGAAAGACCTAGCACCAAATCCAATTTGCCATCTGATCTAACTTCTGGAGGCAGTCAAAATGAGCCTTAGAATTCTTCCCTACCTTATTCCTGTGCTGAGATACAGGCTGCTCCAACCTGCTGTAAAATGCTTGATTTCGAGAGTGAGCGAAACTAATGAAAACATTGTTGGGGTAAAACCTAAAGGGAAAGACCTAGCACCAAATCCAATTTGCCATCTGATCTAACTTCTGGAGGCAGTCAAAATGAGCCTTAGAATTCTTCCCTACCTTATTCCTGTGCTGAGATACAGGCTGCTCCAACCTGCTGTAAAATGCTTGATTTCGAGAGTGAGCGAAACTAATGAAAACATTGTTGGGGTAAAACCTAAAGGGAAAGACCTAGCACCAAATCCAATTTGCCATCTGATCTAACTTCTGGAGGCAGTCAAAATGAGCCTTAGAATTCTTCCCTACCTTATTCCTGTGCTGAGATACAGGCTGCTCCAACCTGCTGTAAAATGCTTGATTTCGAGAGTGAGCGAAACTAATGAAAACATTGTTGGGGTAAAACCTAAAGGGAAAGACCTAGCACCAAATCCAATTTGCCATCTGATCTAACTTCTGGAGGCAGTCAAAATGAGCCTTAGAATTCTTCCCTACCTTATTCCTGTGCTGAGATACAGGCTGCTCCAACCTGCTGTAAAATGCTTGATTTCGAGAGTGAGCGAAACTAATGAAAACATTGTTGGGGTAAAACCTAAAGGGAAAGACCTAGCACCAAATCCAATTTGCCATCTGATCTAACTTCTGGAGGCAGTCAAAATGAGCCTTAGAATTCTTCCCTACCTTATTCCTGTGCTGAGATACAGGCTGCTCCAACCTGCTGTAAAATGCTTGATTTCGAGAGTGAGCGAAACTAATGAAAACATTGTTGGGGTAAAACCTAAAGGGAAAGACCTAGCACCAAATCCAATTTGCCATCTGATCTAACTTCTGGAGGCAGTCAAAATGAGCCTTAGAATTCTTCCCTACCTTATTCCTGCGCTGAGATACAGGCTGCTCCAACCTGCTGTAAAATGCTTGATTTCGAGAGTGAGCGAAACTAATGAAAACATTGTTGGGGTAAAACCTAAAGGGAAAGACCTAGCACCAAATCCAATTTGCCATCTGATCTAACTTCTGGAGGCAGTCAAAATGAGCCTTAGAATTCTTCCCTACCTTATTCCTGTGCTGAGATACAGGCTGCTCCAACCTGCTGTAAAATGCTTGATTTCGAGAGTGAGCGAAACTAATGAAAACATTGTTGGGGTAAAACCTAAAGGGAAAGACCTAGCACCAAATCCAATTTGCCATCTGATCTAACTTCTGGAGGCAGTCAAAATGAGCCTTAGAATTCTTCCCTACCTTATTCCTGTGCTGAGATACAGGCTGCTCCAACCTGCTGTAAAATGCTTGATTTCGAGAGTGAGCGAAACTAATGAAAACATTGTTGGGGTAAAACCTAAAGGGAAAGACCTAGCACCAAATCCAATTTGCCATCTGATCTAACTTCTGGAGGCAGTCAAAATGAGCCTTAGAATTCTTCCCTACCTTATTCCTGTGCTGAGATACAGGCTGCTCCAACCTGCTGTAAAATGCTTGATTTCGAGAGTGAGCGAAACTAATGAAAACATTGTTGGGGTAAAACCTAAAGGGAAAGACCTAGCACCAAATCCAATTTGCCATCTGATCTAACTTCTGGAGGCAGTCAAAATGAGCCTTAGAATTCTTCCCTACCTTATTCCTGTGCTGAGATACAGGCTGCTCCAACCTGCTGTAAAATGCTTGATTTCGAGAGTGAGCGAAACTAATGAAAACATTGTTGGGGTAAAACCTAAAGGGAAAGACCTAGCACCAAATCCAATTTGCCATCTGATCTAACTTCTGGAGGCAGTCAAAATGAGCCTTAGAATTCTTCCCTACCTTATTCCTGTGCTGAGATACAGGCTGCTCCAACCTGCTGTAAAATGCTTGATTTCGAGAGTGAGCGAAACTAATGAAAACATTGTTGGGGTAAAACCTAAAGGGAAAGACCTAGCACCAAATCCAATTTGCCATCTGATCTAACTTCTGGAGGCAGTCAAAATGAGCCTTAGAATTCTTCCCTACCTTATTCCTGTGCTGAGATACAGGCTGCTCCAACCTGCTGTAAAATGCTTGATTTCGAGAGTGAGCGAAACTAATGAAAACATTGTTGGGGTAAAACCTAAAGGGAAAGACCTAGCACCAAATCCAATTTGCCATCTGATCTAACTTCTGGAGGCAGTCAAAATGAGCCTTAGAATTCTTCCCTACCTTATTCCTGTGCTGAGATACAGGCTGCTCCAACCTGCTGTAAAATGCTTGATTTCGAGAGTGAGCGAAACTAATGAAAACATTGTTGGGGTAAAACCTAAAGGGAAAGACCTAGCACCAAATCCAATTTGCCATCTGATCTAACTTCTGGAGGCAGTCAAAATGAGCCTTAGAATTCTTCCCTACCTTATTCCTGTGCTGAGATACAGGCTGCTCCAACCTGCTGTAAAATGCTTGATTTCGAGAGTGAGCGAAACTAATGAAAACATTGTTGGGGTAAAACCTAAAGGGAAAGACCTAGCACCAAATCCAATTTGCCATCTGATCTAACTTCTGGAGGCAGTCAAAATGATCCTTAGAATTCTTCCCTACCTTATTCCTGTGCTGAGATACAGGCTGCTCCAACCTGCTGTAAAATGCTTGATTTCGAGAGTGAGCGAAACTAATGAAAACATTGTTGGGGTAAAACCTAAAGGGAAAGACCTAGCACCAAATCCAATTTGCCATCTGATCTAACTTCTGGAGGCAGTCAAAATGAGCCTTAGAATTCTTCCCTACCTTATTCCTGTGCTGAGATACAGGCTGCTCCAACCTGCTGTAAAATGCTTGATTTCGAGAGTGAGCGAAACTAATGAAAACATTGTTGGGGTAAAACCTAAAGGGAAAGACCTAGCACCAAATCCAATTTGCCATCTGATCTAACTTCTGGAGGCAGTCAAAATGAGCCTTAGAATTCTTCCCTACCTTATTCCTGTGCTGAGATACAGGCTGCTCCAACCTGCTGTAAAATGCTTGATTTCGAGAGTGAGCGAAACTAATGAAAACATTGTTGGGGTAAAACCTAAAGGGAAAGACCTAGCACCAAATCCAATTTGCCATCTGATCTAACTTCTGGAGGCAGTCAAAATGAGCCTTAGAATTCTTCCCTACCTTATTCCTGTGCTGAGATACAGGCTGCTCCAACCTGCTGTAAAATGCTTGATTTCGAGAGTGAGCGAAACTAATGAAAACATTGTTGGGGTAAAACCTAAAGGGAAAGACCTAGCACCAAATCCAATTTGCCATCTGATCTAACTTCTGGAGGCAGTCAAAATGATCCTTAGAATTCTTCCCTACCTTATTCCTGTGCTGAGATACAGGCTGCTCCAACCTGCTGTAAAATGCTTGATTTCGAGAGTGAGCGAAACTAATGAAAACATTGTTGGGGTAAAACCTAAAGGGAAAGACCTAGCACCAAATCCAATTTGCCATCTGATCTAACTTCTGGAGGCAGTCAAAATGAGCCTTTGAATTCTTCCCTACCTTATTCCTGTGCTGAGATACAGGCTGCTCCAACCTGCTGTAAAATGCTTGATTTCGAGAGTGAGCGAAACTAATGAAAACATTGTTGGGGTAAAACCTAAAGGGAAAGACCTAGCACCAAATCCAATTTGCCATCTGATCTAACTTCTGGAGGCAGTCAAAATGAGCCTTAGAATTCTTCCCTACCTTATTTCGGCGCTGAGAAACAGGCTGCTCCAACCTGCTGTAAAATGCTTGATTTCGAGAGTGAGCGAAACTAATGAAAACATTGTTGGGGTAAAACCTAAAGGGAAAGACCTAGCACCAAATCCAATTTGCCATCTGATCTAACTTCTGGAGGCAGTCAAAATGATCCTTAGAATTCTTCCCTACCTTATTCCTGTGCTGAGATACAGGCTGCTCCAACCTGCTGTAAAATGCTTGATTTCGAGAGTGAGCGAAACTAATGAAAACATTGTTGGGGTAAAACCTAAAGGGAAAGACCTAGCACCAAATCCAATTTGCCATCTGATCTAACTTCTGGAGGCAGTCAAAATGAGCCTTAGAATTCTTCCCTACCTTATTCCTGTGCTGAGATACAGGCTGCTCCAACCTGCTGTAAAATGCTTGATTTCGAGAGTGAGCGAAACTAATGAAAACATTGTTGGGGTAAAACCTAAAGGGAAAGACCTAGCACCAAATCCAATTTGCCATCTGATCTAACTTCTGGAGGCAGTCAAAATGAGCCTTAGAATTCTTCCCTACCTTATTCCTGTGCTGAGATACAGGCTGCTCCAACCTGCTGTAAAATGCTTGATTTCGAGAGTGAGCGAAACTAATGAAAACATTGTTGGGGTAAAACCTAAAGGGAAAGACCTAGCACCAAATCCAATTTGCCATCTGATCTAACTTCTGGAGGCAGTCAAAATGAGCCTTAGAATTCTTCCCTACCTTATTCCTGTGCTGAGATACAGGCTGCTCCAACCTGCTGTAAAATGCTTGATTTCGAGAGTGAGCGAAACTAATGAAAACATTGTTGGGGTAAAACCTAAAGGGAAAGACCTAGCACCAAATCCAATTTGCCATCTGATCTAACTTCTGGAGGCAGTCAAAATGAGCCTTAGAATTCTTCCCTACCTTATTCCTGTGCTGAGATACAGGCTGCTCCAACCTGCTGTAAAATGCTTGATTTCGAGAGTGAGCGAAACTAATGAAAACATTGTTGGGGTAAAACCTAAAGGGAAAGACCTAGCACCAAATCCAATTTGCCATCTGATCTAACTTCTGGAGGCAGTCAAAATGAGCCTTAAAATTCTTCCCTACCTTATTCCTGTGCTGAGATACAGGCTGCTCCAACCTGCTGTAAAATGCTTGATTTCGAGAGTGAGCGAAACTAATGAAAACATTGTTGGGGTAAAACCTAAAGGGAAAGACCTAGCACCAAATCCAATTTGCCATCTGATCTAACTTCTGGAGGCAGTCAAAATGAGCCTTAGAATTCTTCCCTACCTTATTCCTGTGCTGAGATACAGGCTGCTCCAACCTGCTGTAAAATGCTTGATTTCGAGAGTGAGCGAAACTAATGAAAACATTGTTGGGGTAAAACCTAAAGGGAAAGACCTAGCACCAAATCCAATTTGCCATCTGATCTAACTTCTGGAGGCAGTCAAAATGATCCTTAGAATTCTTCCCTACCTTATTCCTGTGCTGAGATACAGGCTGCTCCAACCTGCTGTAAAATGCTTGATTTCGAGAGTGAGCGAAACTAATGAAAACATTGTTGGGGTAAAACCTAAAGGGAAAGACCTAGCACCAAATCCAATTTGCCATCTGATCTAACTTCTGGAGGCAGTCAAAATGAGCCTTAGAATTCTTCCCTACCTTATTCCTGTGCTGAGATACAGGCTGCTCCAACCTGCTGTAAAATGCTTGATTTCGAGAGTGAGCGAAACTAATGAAAACATTGTTGGGGTAAAACCTAAAGGGAAAGACCTAGCACCAAATCCAATTTGCCGTCTGATCTAACTTCTGGAGGCAGTCAAAATGATCCTTAGAATTCTTCCCTACCTTATTCCTGTGCTGAGATACAGGCTGCTCCAACCTGCTGTAAAATGCTTGATTTCGAGAGTGAGCGAAACTAATGAAAACATTGTTGGGGTAAAACCTAAAGGGAAAGACCTAGCACCAAATCCAATTTGCCATCTGATCTAACTTCTGGAGGCAGTCAAAATGAGCCTTAGAATTCTTCCCTACCTTATTCCTGTGCTGAGATACAGGCTGCTCCAACCTGCTGTAAAATGCTTGATTTCGAGAGTGAGCGAAACTAATGAAAACATTGTTGGGGTAAAACCTAAAGGGAAAGACCTAGCACCAAATCCAATTTGCCATCTGATCTAACTTCTGGAGGCAGTCAAAATGATCCTTAGAATTCTTCCCTACCTTATTCCTGTGCTGAGATACAGGCTGCTCCAACCTGCTGTAAAATGCTTGATTTCGAGAGTGAGCGAAACTAATGAAAACATTGTTGGGGTAAAACCTAAAGGGAAAGACCTAGCACCAAATCCAATTTGCCATCTGATCTAACTTCTGGAGGCAGTCAAAATGAGCCTTAGAATTCTTCCCTACCTTATTCCTGTGCTGAGATACAGGCTGCTCCAACCTGCTGTAAAATGCTTGATTTCGAGAGTGAGCGAAACTAATGAAAACATTGTTGGGGTAAAACCTAAAGGGAAAGACCTAGCACCAAATCCAATTTGCCATCTGATCTAACTTCTGGAGGCAGTCAAAATGAGCCTTAGAATTCTTCCCTACGTTATTCCTGTGCTGAGATACAGGCTGCTCCAACCTGCTGTAAAATGCTTGATTTCGAGAGTGAGCGAAACTAATGAAAACATTGTTGGGGTAAAACCTAAAGGGAAAGACCTAGCACCAAATCCAATTTGCCATCTGATCTAACTTCTGGAGGCAGTCAAAATGATCCTTAGAATTCTTCCCTACCTTATTCCTGTGCTGAGATACAGGCTGCTCCAACCTGCTGTAAAATGCTTGATTTCGAGAGTGAGCGAAACTAATGAAAACATTGTTGGGGTAAAACCTAAAGGGAAAGACCTAGCACCAAATCCAATTTGCCATCTGATCTAACTTCTGGAGGCAGTCAAAATGATCCTTAGAATTCTTCCCTACCTTATTCCTGTGCTGAGATACAGGCTGCTCCAACCTGCTGTAAAATGCTTGATTTCGAGAGTGAGCGAAACTAATGAAAACATTGTTGGGGTAAAACCTAAAGGGAAAGACCTAGCACCAAATCCAATTTGCCATCTGATCTAACTTCTGGAGGCAGTCAAAATGATCCTTAGAATTCTTCCCTACCTTATTCCTGTGCTGAGATACAGGCTGCTCCAACCTGCTGTAAAATGCTTGATTTCGAGAGTGAGCGAAACTAATGAAAACATTGTTGGGGTAAAACCTAAAGGGAAAGACCTAGCACCAAATCCAATTTGCCATCTGATCTAACTTCTGGAGGCAGTCAAAATGAGCCTTAGAATTCTTCCCTACCTTATTCCTGTGCTGAGATACAGGCTGCTCCAACCTGCTGTAAAATGCTTGATTTTGAGAGTGAGCGAAACTAATGAAAACATTGTTGGGGTAAAACCTAAAGGGAAAGACCTAGCACCAAATCCAATTTGCCATCTGATCTAACTTCTGGAGGCAGTCAAAATGATCCTTAGAATTCTTCCCTACCTTATTCCTGTGCTGAGATACAGGCTGCTCCAACCTGCTGTAAAATGCTTGATTTCGAGAGTGTGCGAAACTAATGAAAACATTGTTGGGGTAAAACCTAAAGGGAAAGACCTAGCACCAAATCCAATTTGCCATCTGATCTAACTTCTGGAGGCAGTCAAAATGAGCCTTAGAATTCTTCCCTACCTTATTCCTGTGCTGAGATACAGGCTGCTCCAACCTGCTGTAAAATGCTTGATTTCGAGAGTGAGCGAAACTAATGAAAACATTGTTGGGGTAAAACCTAAAGGGAAAGACCTAGCACCAAATCCAATTTGCCATCTGATCTAACTTCTGGAGGCAGTCAAAATGATCCTTAGAATTCTTCCCTACCTTATTCCTGTGCTGAGATACAGGCTGCTCCAACCTGCTGTAAAATGCTTGATTTCGAGAGTGAGCGAAACTAATGAAAACATTGTTGGGGTAAAACCTAAAGGGAAAGACCTAGCACCAAATCCAATTTGCCATCTGATCTAACTTCTGGAGGCAGACAAAATGAGCCTTAGAATTCTTCCCTACCTTATTCCTGTGCTGAGATACAGGCTGCTCCAACCTGCTGTAAAATGCTTGATTTCGAGAGTGAGCGAAACTAATGAAAACATTGTTGGGGTAAAACCTAAAGGGAAAGACCTAGCACCAAATCCAATTTGCCATCTGATCTAACTTCTGGAGGCAGTCAAAATGATCCTTAGAATTCTTCCCTACCTTATTCCTGTGCTGAGATACAGGCTGCTCCAACCTGCTATAAAATGCTTGATTTCGAGAGTGAGCGAAACTAATGAAAACATTGTTGGGGTAAAACCTAAAGGGAAAGACCTAGCACCAAATCCAATTTGCCATCTGATCTAACTTCTGGAGGCAGTCAAAATGAGCCTTAGAATTCTTCCCTACCTTATTCCTGTGCTGAGATACAGGCTGCTCCAACCTGCTGTAAAATGCTTGATTTCGAGAGTGAGCGAAACTAATGAAAACATTGTTGGGGGTAAAACCTAAAGGGAAAGACCTAGCACCAAATCCAATTTGCCATCTGATCTAACTTCTGGAGGCAGTCAAAATGATCCTTAGAATTCTTTCCTACCTTATTCCTGTGCTGAGATACAGGCTGCTCCAACCTGCTATAAAATGCTTGATTTCGAGAGTGAGCGAAACTAATGAAAACATTGTTGGGGTAAAACCTAAAGGGAAAGACCTAGCACCAAATCCAATTTGCCATCTGATCTAACTTCTGGAGGCAGTCAAAATGAGCCTTAGAATTCTTCCCTACGTTATTCCTGTGCTGAGATACAGGCTGCTCCAACCTGCTGTAAAATGCTTGATTTCGAGAGTGAGCGAAACTAATGAAAACATTGTTGGGGTAAAACCTAAAGGGAAAGACCTAGCACCAAATCCAATTTGCCATCTGATCTAACTTCTGGAGGCAGTCAAAATGATCCTTAGAATTCTTCCCTACCTTATTCCTGTGCTGAGATACAGGCTGCTCCAACCTGCTGTAAAATGCTTGATTTCGAGAGTGAGCGAAACTAATGAAAACATTGTTGGGGTAAAACCTAAAGGGAAAGACCTAGCACCAAATCCAATTTGCCATCTGATCTAACTTCTGGAGGCAGTCAAAATGAGCCTTAGAATTCTTCCCTACCTTATTCCTGTGCTGAGATACAGGCTGCTCCAACCTGCTGTAAAATGCTTGATTTCGAGAGTGAGCGAAACTAATGAAAACATTGTTGGGGTAAAACCTAAAGGGAAAGACCTAGCACCAAATCCAATTTGCCATCTGATCTAACTTCTGGAGGCAGTCAAAATGAGCCTTAGAATTCTTCCCTACCTTATTCCTGTGCTGAGATACAGGCTGCTCCAACCTGCTGTAAAATGCTTGATTTCGAGAGTGAGCGAAACTAATGAAAACATTGTTGGGGTAAAACCTAAAGGGAAAGACCTAGCACCAAATCCAATTTGCCATCTGATCTAACTTCTGGAGGCAGTCAAAATGAGCCTTAGAATTCTTCCCTACCTTATTCCTGTGCTGAGATACAGGCTGCTCCAACCTGCTGTAAAATGCTTGATTTCGAGAGTGAGCGAAACTAATGAAAACATTGTTGGGGTAAAACCTAAAGGGAAAGACCTAGCACCAAATCCAATTTGCCATCTGATCTAACTTCTGGAGGCAGTCAAAATGAGCCTTAGAATTCTTCCCTACCTTATTCCTGTGCTGAGATACAGGCTGCTCCAACCTGCTGTAAAATGCTTGATTTCGAGAGTGAGCGAAACTAATGAAAACATTGTTGGGGTAAAACCTAAAGGGAAAGACCTAGCACCAAATCCAATTTGCCATCTGATCTAACTTCTGGAGGCAGTCAAAATGAGCCTTAGAATTCTTCCCTACCTTATTCCTGTGCTGAGATACAGGCTGCTCCAACCTGCTGTAAAATGCTTGATTTCGAGAGTGAGCGAAACTAATGAAAACATTGTTGGGGTAAAACCTAAAGGGAAAGACCTAGCACCAAATCCAATTTGCCATCTGATCTAACTTCTGGAGGCAGTCAAAATGATCCTTAGAATTCTTCCCTACCTTATTCCTGTGCTGAGATACAGGCTGCTCCAACCTGCTGTAAAATGCTTGATTTCGAGAGTGAGCGAAACTAATGAAAACATTGTTGGGGTAAAACCTAAAGGGAAAGACCTAGCACCAAATCCAATTTGCCATCTGATCTAACTTCTGGAGGCAGTCAAAATGAGCCTTAGAATTCTTCCCTACCTTATTCCTGTGCTGAGATACAGGCTGCTCCAACCTGCTGTAAAATGCTTGATTTCGAGAGTGTGCGAAACTAATGAAAACATTGTTGGGGTAAAACCTAATGGGAAAGACCTAGCACCAAATCCAATTTGCCATCTGATCTAACTTCTGGAGGCAGTCAAAATGATCCTTAGAATTCTTCCCTACCTTATTCCTGTGCTGAGATACAGGCTGCTCCAACCTGCTGTAAAATGCTTGATTTCGAGAGTGAGCGAAACTAATGAAAACATTGTTGGGGTAAAACCTAAAGGGAAAGACCTAGCACCAAATCCAATTTGCCATCTGATCTAACTTCTGGAGGCAGTCAAAATGATCCTTAGAATTCTTCCCTACCTTATTCCTGTGCTGAGATACAGGCTGCTCCAACCTGCTGTAAAATGCTTGATTTCGAGAGTGAGCGAAACTAATGAAAACATTGTTGGGGTAAAACCTAAAGGGAAAGACCTAGCACCAAATCCAATTTGCCATCTGATCTAACTTCTGGAGGCAGACAAAATGAGCCTTAGAATTCTTCCCTACCTTATTCCTGTGCTGAGATACAGGCTGCTCCAACCTGCTGTAAAATGCTTGATTTCGAGAGTGAGCGAAACTAATGAAAACATTGTTGGGGTAAAACCTAAAGGGAAAGACCTAGCACCAAATCCAATTTGCCATCTGATCTAACTTCTGGAGGCAGTCAAAATGATCCTTAGAATTCTTCCCTACCTTATTCCTGTGCTGAGATACAGGCTGCTCCAACCTGCTGTAAAATGCTTGATTTCGAGAGTGAGCGAAACTAATGAAAACATTGTTGGGGTAAAACCTAAAGGGAAAGACCTAGCACCAAATCCAATTTGCCATCTGATCTAACTTCTGGAGGCAGACAAAATGAGCCTTAGAATTCTTCCCTACCTTATTCCTGTGCTGAGATACAGGCTGCTCCAACCTGCTGTAAAATGCTTGATTTCGAGAGTGAGCGAAACTAATGAAAACATTGTTGGGGTAAAACCTAAAGGGAAAGACCTAGCACCAAATCCAATTTGCCATCTGATCTAACTTCTGGAGGCAGTCAAAATGATCCTTAGAATTCTTCCCTACCTTATTCCTGTGCTGAGATACAGGCTGCTCCAACCTGCTGTAAAATGCTTGATTTCGAGAGTGAGCGAAACTAATGAAAACATTGTTGGGGTAAAACCTAAAGGGAAAGACCTAGCACCAAATCCAATTTGCCATCTGATCTAACTTCTGGAGGCAGTCAAAATGAGCCTTAGAATTCTTCCCTACCTTATTCCTGTGCTGAGATACAGGCTGCTCCAACCTGCTGTAAAATGCTTGATTTCGAGAGTGAGCAAAACTAATGAAAACATTGTTGGGGTAAAACCTAAAGGGAAAGACCTAGCACCAAATCCAATTTGCCATCTGATCTAACTTCTGGAGGCAGTCAAAATGAGCCTTAGAATTCTTCCCTACCTTATTCCTGTGCTGAGATACAGGCTGCTCCAACCTGCTGTAAAATGCTTGATTTCGAGAGTGAGCGAAACTAATGAAAACATTGTTGGGGTAAAACCTAAAGGGAAAGACCTAGCACCAAATCCAATTTGCCATCTGATCTAACTTCTGGAGGCAGTCAAAATGAGCCTTAGAATTCTTCCCTACCTTATTCCTGCGCTGAGATACAGGCTGCTCCAACCTGCTGTAAAATGCTTGATTTCGAGAGTGAGCGAAACTAATGAAAACATTGTTGGGGTAAAACCTAAAGGGAAAGACCTAGCACCAAATCCAATTTGCCATCTGATCTAACTTCTGGAGGCAGTCAAAATGAGCCTTAGAATTCTTCCCTACCTTATTCCTGTGCTGAGATACAGGCTGCTCCAACCTGCTGTAAAATGCTTGATTTCGAGAGTGAGCGAAACTAATGAAAACATTGTTGGGGTAAAACCTAAAGGGAAAGACCTAGCACCAAATCCAATTTGCCATCTGATCTAACTTCTGGAGGCAGTCAAAATGAGCCTTAGAATTCTTCCCTACCTTATTCCTGTGCTGAGATACAGGCTGCTCCAACCTGCTGTAAAATGCTTGATTTCGAGATGTGAGCGAAACTAATGAAAACATTGTTGGGGTAAAACCTAAAGGGAAAGACCTAGCACCAAATCCAATTTGCCATCTGATCTAACTTCTGGAGGCAGTCAAAATGAGCCTTAGAATTCTTCCCTACCTTATTCCTGTGCTGAGATACAGGCTGCTCCAACCTGCTGTAAAATGCTTGATTTCGAGAGTGAGCGAAACTAATGAAAACATTGTTGGGGTAAAACCTAAAGGGAAAGACCTAGCACCAAATCCAATTTGCCATCTGATCTAACTTCTGGAGGCAGTCAAAATGAGCCTTAGAATTCTTCCCTACCTTATTCCTGTGCTGAGATACAGGCTGCTCCAACCTGCTGTAAAATGCTTGATTTCGAGAGTGAGCGAAACTAATGAAAACATTGTTGGGGTAAAACCTAAAGGGAAAGACCTAGCACCAAATCCAATTTGCCATCTGATCTAACTTCTGGAGGCAGTCAAAATGAGCCTTAGAATTCTTCCCTACCTTATTCCTGCGCTGAGATACAGGCTGCTCCAACCTGCTGTAAAATGCTTGATTTCGAGAGTGAGCGAAACTAATGAAAACATTGTTGGGGGTAAAACCTAAAGGGAAAGACCTAGCACCAAATCCAATTTGCCATCTGATCTAACTTCTGGAGGCAGTCAAAATGAGCCTTAGAATTCTTCCCTACCTTATTCCTGTGCTGAGATACAGGCTGCTCCAACCTGCTGTAAAATGCTTGATTTCGAGAGTGAGCGAAACTAATGAAAACATTGTTGGGGTAAAACCTAAAGGGAAAGACCTAGCACCCAAATCCAATTTGCCATCTGATCTAACTTCTGGAGGCAGTCAAAATGAGCCTTAGAATTCTTCCCTACCTTATTCCTGTGCTGAGATACAGGCTGCTCCAACCTGCTGTAAAATGCTTGATTTCGAGAGTGAGCGAAACTAATGAAAAACATTGTTGGGGTAAAACCTAAAGGGAAAGACCTAGCACCAAATCCAATTTGCCATCTGATCTAACTTCTGGAGGCAGTCAAAATGAGCCTTAGAATTCTTCCCTACCTTATTCCTGTGCTGAGATACAGGCTGCTCCAACCTGCTGTAAAATGCTTGATTTCGAGAGTGAGCGAAACTAATGAAAACATTGTTGGGGTAAAACCTAAAGGGAAAGACCTAGCACCAAATCCAATTTGCCATCTGATCTAACTTCTGGAGGCAGTCAAAATGAGCCTTAGAATTCTTCCCTACCTTATTCCTGTGCTGAGATACAGGCTGCTCCAACCTGCTGTAAAATGCTTGATTTCGAGAGTGAGCGAAACTAATGAAAAACATTGTTGGGGTAAAACCTAAAGGGAAAGACCTAGCACCAAATCCAATTTGCCATCTGATCTAACTTCTGGAGGCAGTCAAAATGAGCCTTAGAATTCTTCCCTACCTTATTCCTGTGCTGAGATACAGGCTGCTCCAACCTGCTGTAAAATGCTTGATTTCGAGAGTGAGCGAAACTAATGAAAACATTGTTGGGGTAAAACCTAAAGGGAAAGACCTAGCACCAAATCCAATTTGCCATCTGATCTAACTTCTGGAGGCAGTCAAAATGAGCCTTAGAATTCTTCCCTACCTTATTCCTGTGCTGAGATACAGGCTGCTCCAACCTGCTGTAAAATGCTTGATTTCGAGAGTGAGCGAAACTAATGAAAACATTGTTGGGGTAAAACCTAAAGGGAAAGACCTAGCACCAAATCCAATTTGCCATCTGATCTAACTTCTGGAGGCAGTCAAAATGAGCCTTAGAATTCTTCCCTACCTTATTCCTGTGCTGAGATACAGGCTGCTCCAACCTGCTGTAAAATGCTTGATTTCGAGAGTGAGCAAAACTAATGAAAACATTGTTGGGGTAAAACCTAAAGGGAAAGACCTAGCACCAAATCCAATTTGCCATCTGATCTAACTTCTGGAGGCAGTCAAAATGAGCCTTAGAATTCTTCCCTACCTTATTCCTGTGCTGAGATACAGGCTGCTCCAACCTGCTGTAAAATGCTTGATTTCGAGAGTGAGCGAAACTAATGAAAACATTGTTGGGGTAAAACCTAAAGGGAAAGACCTAGCACCAAATCCAATTTGCCATCTGATCTAACTTCTGGAGGCAGTCAAAATGAGCCTTTGAATTCTTCCCTACCTTATTCCTGTGCTGAGATACAGGCTGCTCCAACCTGCTGTAAAATGCTTGATTTCGAGAGTGAGCGAAACTAATGAAAACATTGTTGGGGTAAAACCTAAAGGGAAAGGACCTAGCACCAAATCCAATTTGCCATCTGATCTAACTTCTGGAGGCAGTCAAAATGAGCCTTAGAATTCTTCCCTACCTTATTCCTGTGCTGAGATACAGGCTGCTCCAACCTGCTGTAAAATGCTTGATTTCGAGAGTGAGCGAAACTAATGAAAACATTGTTGGGGTAAAACCTAAAGGGAAAGACCTAGCACCAAATCCAATTTGCCATCTGATCTAACTTCTGGAGGCAGTCAAAATGAGCCTTAGAATTCTTCCCTACCTTATTCCTGTGCTGAGATACAGGCTGCTCCAACCTGCTGTAAAATGCTTGATTTCGAGAGTGAGCGAAACTAATGAAAACATTGTTGGGGTAAAACCTAAAGGGAAAGACCTAGCACCAAATCCAATTTGCCATCTGATCTAACTTCTGGAGGCAGTCAAAATGAGCCTTAGAATTCTTCCCTACCTTATTCCTGTGCTGAGATACAGGCTGCTCCAACCTGCTGTAAAATGCTTGATTTCGAGAGTGAGCGAAACTAATGAAAACATTGTTGGGGTAAAACCTAAAGGGAAAGACCTAGCACCAAATCCAATTTGCCATCTGATCTAACTTCTGGAGGCAGTCAAAATGAGCCTTAGAATTCTTCCCTACCTTATTCCTGTGCTGAGATACAGGCTGCTCCAACCTGCTGTAAAATGCTTGATTTCGAGAGTGAGCGAAACTAATGAAAACATTGTTGGGGTAAACCTAAAGGGAAAGACCTAGCACCAAATCCAATTTGCCATCTGATCTAACTTCTGGAGGCAGTCAAAATGAGCCTTAGAATTCTTCCCTACCTTATTCCTGTGCTGAGATACAGGCTGCTCCAACCTGCTGTAAAATGCTTGATTTCGAGAGTGAGCAAAACTAATGAAAACATTGTTGGGGTAAAACCTAAAGGGAAAGACCTAGCACCAAATCCAATTTGCCATCTGATCTAACTTCTGGAGGCAGTCAAAATGAGCCTTAGAATTCTTCCCTACCTTATTCCTGTGCTGAGATACAGGCTGCTCCAACCTGCTGTAAAATGCTTGATTTCGAGAGTGAGCGAAACTAATGAAAACATTGTTGGGGTAAAACCTAAAGGGAAAGACCTAGCACCAAATCCAATTTGCCATCTGATCTAACTTCTGGAGGCAGTCAAAATGAGCCTTAGAATTCTTCCCTACCTTATTCCTGTGCTGAGATACAGGCTGCTCCAACCTGCTGTAAAATGCTTGATTTCGAGAGTGAGCGAAACTAATGAAAACATTGTTGGGGTAAAACCTAAAGGGAAAGACCTAGCACCAAATCCAATTTGCCATCTGATCTAACTTCTGGAGGCAGTCAAAATGAGCCTTAGAATTCTTCCCTACCTTATTCCTGTGCTGAGATACAGGCTGCTCCAACCTGCTGTAAAATGCTTGATTTCGAGAGTGAGCGAAACTAATGAAAACATTGTTGGGGTAAAACCTAAAGGGAAAGACCTAGCACCAAATCCAATTTGCCATCTGATCTAACTTCTGGAGGCAGTCAAAATGAGCCTTAGAATTCTTCCCCTACCTTATTCCTGTGCTGAGATACAGGCTGCTCCAACCTGCTGTAAAATGCTTGATTTCGAGAGTGAGCGAAACTAATGAAAACATTGTTGGGGTAAAACCTAAAGGGAAAGACCTAGCACCAAATCCAATTTGCCATCTGATCTAACTTCTGGAGGCAGTCAAAATGAGCCTTAGAATTCTTCCCTACCTTATTCCTGTGCTGAGATACAGGCTGCTCCAACCTGCTGTAAAATGCTTGATTTCGAGAGTGAGCGAAACTAATGAAAACATTGTTGGGGTAAAACCTAAAGGGAAAGACCTAGCACCAAATCCAATTTGCCATCTGATCTAACTTCTGGAGGCAGTCAAAATGAGCCTTAGAATTCTTCCCTACCTTATTCCTGTGCTGAGATACAGGCTGCTCCAACCTGCTGTAAAATGCTTGATTTCGAGAGTGAGCGAAACTAATGAAAACATTGTTGGGGTAAAACCTAAAGGGAAAGACCTAGCACCAAATCCAATTTGCCATCTGATCTAACTTCTGGAGGCAGTCAAAATGATCCTTAGAATTCTTCCCTACCTTATTCCTGTGCTGAGATACAGGCTGCTCCAACCTGCTGTAAAATGCTTGATTTCGAGAGTGAGCGAAACTAATGAAAACATTGTTGGGGTAAAACCTAAAGGGAAAGACCTAGCACCAAATCCAATTTGCCATCTGATCTAACTTCTGGAGGCAGTCAAAATGATCCTTAGAATTCTTCCCTACCTTATTCCTGTGCTGAGATACAGGCTGCTCCAACCTGCTGTAAAATGCTTGATTTCGAGAGTGAGCGAAACTAATGAAAACATTGTTGGGGTAAAACCTAAAGGGAAAGACCTAGCACCAAATCCAATTTGCCATCTGATCTAACTTCTGGAGGCAGTCAAAATGATCCTTAGAATTCTTCCCTACCTTATTCCTGTGCTGAGATACAGGCTGCTCCAACCTGCTGTAAAATGCTTGATTTCGAGAGTGAGCGAAACTAATGAAAACATTGTTGGGGTAAAACCTAAAGGGAAAGACCTAGCACCAAATCCAATTTGCCATCTGATCTAACTTCTGGAGGCAGTCAAAATGAGCCTTAGAATTCTTCCCTACCTTATTCCTGTGCTGAGATACAGGCTGCTCCAACCTGCTGTAAAATGCTTGATTTCGAGAGTGAGCGAAACTAATGAAAACATTGTTGGGGTAAAACCTAAAGGGAAAGACCTAGCACCAAATCCAATTTGCCATCTGATCTAACTTCTGGAGGCAGTCAAAATGAGCCTTAGAATTCTTCCCTACCTTATTCCTGTGCTGAGATACAGGCTGCTCCAACCTGCTGTAAAATGCTTGATTTCGAGAGTGAGCAAAACTAATGAAAACATTGTTGGGGTAAAACCTAAAGGGAAAGACCTAGCACCAAATCCAATTTGCCATCTGATCTAACTTCTGGAGGCAGTCAAAATGAGCCTTAGAATTCTTCCCTACCTTATTCCTGTGCTGAGATACAGGCTGCTCCAACCTGCTGTAAAATGCTTGATTTCGAGAGTGAGCGAAACTAATGAAAACATTGTTGGGGTAAAACCTAAAGGGAAAGACCTAGCACCAAATCCAATTTGCCATCTGATCTAACTTCTGGAGGCAGTCAAAATGAGCCTTTGAATTCTTCCCTACCTTATTCCTGTGCTGAGATACAGGCTGCTCCAACCTGCTGTAAAATGCTTGATTTCGAGAGTGAGCGAAACTAATGAAAACATTGTTGGGGTAAAACCTAAAGGGAAAGACCTAGCACCAAATCCAATTTGCCATCTGATCTAACTTCTGGAGGCAGTCAAAATGAGCCTTAGAATTCTTCCCTACCTTATTCCTGTGCTGAGATACAGGCTGCTCCAACCTGCTGTAAAATGCTTGATTTCGAGAGTGAGCGAAACTAATGAAAACATTGTTGGGGTAAAACCTAAAGGGAAAGACCTAGCACCAAATCCAATTTGCCATCTGATCTAACTTCTGGAGGCAGTCAAAATGAGCCTTAGAATTCTTCCCTACCTTATTCCTGTGCTGAGATACAGGCTGCTCCAACCTGCTGTAAAATGCTTGATTTCGAGAGTGAGCGAAACTAATGAAAACATTGTTGGGGTAAAACCTAAAGGGAAAGACCTAGCACCAAATCCAATTTGCCATCTGATCTAACTTCTGGAGGCAGTCAAAATGAGCCTTAGAATTCTTCCCTACCTTATTCCTGTGCTGAGATACAGGCTGCTCCAACCTGCTGTAAAATGCTTGATTTCGAGAGTGAGCGAAACTAATGAAAACATTGTTGGGGTAAAACCTAAAGGGAAAGACCTAGCACCAAATCCAATTTGCCATCTGATCTAACTTCTGGAGGCAGTCAAAATGAGCCTTAGAATTCTTCCCTACCTTATTCCTGTGCTGAGATACAGGCTGCTCCAACCTGCTGTAAAATGCTTGATTTCGAGAGTGAGCGAAACTAATGAAAACATTGTTGGGGTAAAACCTAAAGGGAAAGACCTAGCACCAAATCCAATTTGCCATCTGATCTAACTTCTGGAGGCAGTCAAAATGAGCCTTAGAATTCTTCCCTACCTTATTCCTGTGCTGAGATACAGGCTGCTCCAACCTGCTGTAAAATGCTTGATTTCGAGAGTGAGCGAAACTAATGAAAACATTGTTGGGGTAAAACCTAAAGGGAAAGACCTAGCACCAAATCCAATTTGCCATCTGATCTAACTTCTGGAGGCAGTCAAAATGAGCCTTAGAATTCTTCCCTACCTTATTCCTGTGCTGAGATACAGGCTGCTCCAACCTGCTGTAAAATGCTTGATTTCGAGAGTGAGCGAAACTAATGAAAACATTGTTGGGGTAAAACCTAAAGGGAAAGACCTAGCACCAAATCCAATTTGCCATCTGATCTAACTTCTGGAGGCAGTCAAAATGAGCCTTAGAATTCTTCCCTACCTTATTCCTGTGCTGAGATACAGGCTGCTCCAACCTGCTGTAAAATGCTTGATTTCGAGAGTGAGCGAAACTAATGAAAACATTGTTGGGGTAAAACCTAAAGGGAAAGACCTAGCACCAAATCCAATTTGCCATCTGATCTAACTTCTGGAGGCAGTCAAAATGAGCCTTAGAATTCTTCCCTACCTTATTCCTGTGCTGAGATACAGGCTGCTCCAACCTGCTGTAAAATGCTTGATTTCGAGAGTGAGCGAAACTAATGAAAACATTGTTGGGGTAAAACCTAAAGGGAAAGACCTAGCACCAAATCCAATTTGCCATCTGATCTAACTTCTGGAGGCAGTCAAAATGAGCCTTAGAATTCTTCCCTACCTTATTCCTGTGCTGAGATACAGGCTGCTCCTGCTGTAAAATGCTTGATTTCGAGAGTGAGCGAAACTAATGAAAACATTGTTGGGGTAAAACCTAAAGGGAAAGACCTAGCACCAAATCCAATTTGCCATCTGATCTAACTTCTGGAGGCAGTCAAAATGATCCTTAGAATTCTTCCCTACCTTATTCCTGTGCTGAGATACAGGCTGCTCCAACCTGCTGTAAAATGCTTGATTTCGAGAGTGAGCAAAACTAATGAAAACATTGTTGGGGTAAAACCTAAAGGGAAAGACCTAGCACCAAATCCAATTTGCCATCTGATCTAACTTCTGGAGGCAGTCAAAATGAGCCTTAGAATTCTTCCCTACCTTATTCCTGTGCTGAGATACAGGCTGCTCCAACCTGCTGTAAAATGCTTGATTTCGAGAGTGAGCGAAACTAATGAAAACATTGTTGGGGTAAAACCTAAAGGGAAAGACCTAGCACCAAATCCAATTTGCCATCTGATCTAACTTCTGGAGGCAGTCAAAATGAGCCTTAGAATTCTTCCCTACCTTATTCCTGTGCTGAGATACAGGCTGCTCCAACCTGCTGTAAAATGCTTGATTTCGAGAGTGAGCGAAACTAATGAAAACATTGTTGGGGTAAAACCTAAAGGGAAAGACCTAGCACCAAATCCAATTTGCCATCTGATCTAACTTCTGGAGGCAGTCAAAATGAGCCTTAGAATTCTTCCCTACCTTATTCCTGTGCTGAGATACAGGCTGCTCCAACCTGCTGTAAAATGCTTGATTTCGAGAGTGAGCGAAACTAATGAAAACATTGTTGGGGTAAAACCTAAAGGGAAAGACCTAGCACCAAATCCAATTTGCCATCTGATCTAACTTCTGGAGGCAGTCAAAATGAGCCTTAGAATTCTTCCCTACCTTATTCCTGTGCTGAGATACAGGCTGCTCCAACCTGCTGTAAAATGCTTGATTTCGAGAGTGAGCGAAACTAATGAAAACATTGTTGGGGTAAAACCTAAAGGGAAAGACCTAGCACCAAATCCAATTTGCCATCTGATCTAACTTCTGGAGGCAGTCAAAATGAGCCTTAGAATTCTTCCCTACCTTATTCCTGTGCTGAGATACAGGCTGCTCCAACCTGCTGTAAAATGCTTGATTTCGAGAGTGAGCGAAACTAATGAAAACATTGTTGGGGTAAAACCTAAAGGGAAAGACCTAGCACCAAATCCAATTTGCCATCTGATCTAACTTCTGGAGGCAGTCAAAATGAGCCTTAGAATTCTTCCCTACCTTATTCCTGTGCTGAGATACAGGCTGCTCCAACCTGCTGTAAAATGCTTGATTTCGAGAGTGAGCGAAACTAATGAAAACATTGTTGGGGTAAAACCTAAAGGGAAAGACCTAGCACCAAATCCAATTTGCCATCTGATCTAACTTCTGGAGGCAGTCAAAATGAGCCTTAGAATTCTTCCCTACCTTATTCCTGTGCTGAGATACAGGCTGCTCCAACCTGCTGTAAAATGCTTGATTTCGAGAGTGAGCGAAACTAATGAAAACATTGTTGGGGTAAAACCTAAAGGGAAAGACCTAGCACCAAATCCAATTTGCCATCTGATCTAACTTCTGGAGGCAGTCAAAATGAGCCTTAGAATTCTTCCCTACCTTATTCCTGTGCTGAGATACAGGCTGCTCCAACCTGCTGTAAAATGCTTGATTTCGAGAGTGAGCGAAACTAATGAAAACATTGTTGGGGTAAAACCTAAAGGGAAAGACCTAGCACCAAATCCAATTTGCCATCTGATCTAACTTCTGGAGGCAGTCAAAATGAGCCTTAGAATTCTTCCCTACCTTATTCCTGTGCTGAGATACAGGCTGCTCCAACCTGCTGTAAAATGCTTGATTTCGAGAGTGAGCGAAACTAATGAAAACATTGTTGGGGTAAAACCTAAAGGGAAAGACCTAGCACCAAATCCAATTTGCCATCTGATCTAACTTCTGGAGGCAGTCAAAATGATCCTTAGAATTCTTCCCTACCTTATTCCTGTGCTGAGATACAGGCTGCTCCAACCTGCTGTAAAATGCTTGATTTCGAGAGTGAGCGAAACTAATGAAAACATTGTTGGGGTAAAACCTAAAGGGAAAGACCTAGCACCAAATCCAATTTGCCATCTGATCTAACTTCTGGAGGCAGTCAAAATGAGCCTTAGAATTCTTCCCTACCTTATTCCTGTGCTGAGATACAGGCTGCTCCAACCTGCTGTAAAATGCTTGATTTCGAGAGTGAGCGAAACTAATGAAAACATTGTTGGGGTAAAACCTAAAGGGAAAGACCTAGCACCAAATCCAATTTGCCATCTGATCTAACTTCTGGAGGCAGTCAAAATGAGCCTTAGAATTCTTCCCTACCTTATTCCTGTGCTGAGATACAGGCTGCTCCAACCTGCTGTAAAATGCTTGATTTCGAGAGTGAGCGAAACTAATGAAAACATTGTTGGGGTAAAACCTAAAGGGAAAGACCTAGCACCAAATCCAATTTGCCATCTGATCTAACTTCTGGAGGCAGTCAAAATGAGCCTTAGAATTCTTCCCTACCTTATTCCTGTGCTGAGATACAGGCTGCTCCAACCTGCTGTAAAATGCTTGATTTCGAGAGTGAGCGAAACTAATGAAAACATTGTTGGGGTAAAACCTAAAGGGAAAGACCTAGCACCAAATCCAATTTGCCATCTGATCTAACTTCTGGAGGCAGTCAAAATGAGCCTTAGAATTCTTCCCTACCTTATTCCTGTGCTGAGATACAGGCTGCTCCAACCTGCTGTAAAATGCTTGATTTCGAGAGTGAGCGAAACTAATGAAAACATTGTTGGGGTAAAACCTAAAGGGAAAGACCTAGCACCAAATCCAATTTGCCATCTGATCTAACTTCTGGAGGCAGTCAAAATGAGCCTTAGAATTCTTCCCTACCTTATTCCTGTGCTGAGATACAGGCTGCTCCAACCTGCTGTAAAATGCTTGATTTCGAGAGTGAGCGAAACTAATGAAAACATTGTTGGGGTAAAACCTAAAGGGAAAGACCTAGCACCAAATCCAATTTGCCATCTGATCTAACTTCTGGAGGCAGTCAAAATGAGCCTTAGAATTCTTCCCTACCTTATTCCTGTGCTGAGATACAGGCTGCTCCAACCTGCTGTAAAATGCTTGATTTCGAGAGTGAGCGAAACTAATGAAAACATTGTTGGGGTAAAACCTAAAGGGAAAGACCTAGCACCAAATCCAATTTGCCATCTGATCTAACTTCTGGAGGCAGTCAAAATGAGCCTTAGAATTCTTCCCTACCTTATTCCTGTGCTGAGATACAGGCTGCTCCAACCTGCTGTAAAATGCTTGATTTCGAGAGTGAGCGAAACTAATGAAAACATTGTTGGGGTAAAACCTAAAGGGAAAGACCTAGCACCAAATCCAATTTGCCATCTGATCTAACTTCTGGAGGCAGTCAAAATGAGCCTTAGAATTCTTCCCTACCTTATTCCTGTGCTGAGATACAGGCTGCTCCAACCTGCTGTAAAATGCTTGATTTCGAGAGTGAGCGAAACTAATGAAAACATTGTTGGGGTAAAACCTAAAGGGAAAGACCTAGCACCAAATCCAATTTGCCATCTGATCTAACTTCTGGAGGCAGTCAAAATGAGCCTTAGAATTCTTCCCTACCTTATTCCTGTGCTGAGATACAGGCTGCTCCAACCTGCTGTAAAATGCTTGATTTCGAGAGTGAGCGAAACTAATGAAAACATTGTTGGGGTAAAACCTAAAGGGAAAGACCTAGCACCAAATCCAATTTGCCATCTGATCTAACTTCTGGAGGCAGTCAAAATGAGCCTTAGAATTCTTCCCTACCTTATTCCTGTGCTGAGATACAGGCTGCTCCAACCTGCTGTAAAATGCTTGATTTCGAGAGTGAGCGAAACTAATGAAAACATTGTTGGGGTAAAACCTAAAGGGAAAGACCTAGCACCAAATCCAATTTGCCATCTGATCTAACTTCTGGAGGCAGTCAAAATGAGCCTTAGAATTCTTCCCTACCTTATTCCTGTGCTGAGATACAGGCTGCTCCAACCTGCTGTAAAATGCTTGATTTCGAGAGTGAGCGAAACTAATGAAAACATTGTTGGGGTAAAACCTAAAGGGAAAGACCTAGCACCAAATCCAATTTGCCATCTGATCTAACTTCTGGAGGCAGTCAAAATGATCCTTAGAATTCTTCCCTACCTTATTCCTGTGCTGAGATACAGGCTGCTCCAACCTGCTGTAAAATGCTTGATTTCGAGAGTGAGCGAAACTAATGAAAACATTGTTGGGGTAAAACCTAAAGGGAAAGACCTAGCACCAAATCCAATTTGCCATCTGATCTAACTTCTGGAGGCAGTCAAAATGATCCTTAGAATTCTTCCCTACCTTATTCCTGTGCTGAGATACAGGCTGCTCCAACCTGCTGTAAAATGCTTGATTTCGAGAGTGAGCAAAACTAATGAAAACATTGTTGGGGTAAAACCTAAAGGGAAAGACCTAGCACCAAATCCAATTTGCCATCTGATCTAACTTCTGGAGGCAGTCAAAATGAGCCTTAGAATTCTTCCCTACCTTATTCCTGTGCTGAGATACAGGCTGCTCCAACCTGCTGTAAAATGCTTGATTTCGAGAGTGAGCGAAACTAATGAAAACATTGTTGGGGTAAAACCTAAAGGGAAAGACCTAGCACCAAATCCAATTTGCCATCTGATCTAACTTCTGGAGGCAGTCAAAATGAGCCTTAGAATTCTTCCCTACCTTATTCCTGTGCTGAGATACAGGCTGCTCCAACCTGCTGTAAAATGCTTGATTTCGAGAGTGAGCGAAACTAATGAAAACATTGTTGGGGTAAAACCTAAAGGGAAAGACCTAGCACCAAATCCAATTTGCCATCTGATCTAACTTCTGGAGGCAGTCAAAATGAGCCTTAGAATTCTTCCCTACCTTATTCCTGTGCTGAGATACAGGCTGCTCCAACCTGCTGTAAAATGCTTGATTTCGAGAGTGAGCGAAACTAATGAAAACATTGTTGGGGTAAAACCTAAAGGGAAAGACCTAGCACCAAATCCAATTTGCCATCTGATCTAACTTCTGGAGGCAGTCAAAATGAGCCTTAGAATTCTTCCCTACCTTATTCCTGTGCTGAGATACAGGCTGCTCCAACCTGCTGTAAAATGCTTGATTTCGAGAGTGAGCGAAACTAATGAAAACATTGTTGGGGTAAAACCTAAAGGGAAAGACCTAGCACCAAATCCAATTTGCCATCTGATCTAACTTCTGGAGGCAGTCAAAATGAGCCTTAGAATTCTTCCCTACCTTATTCCTGTGCTGAGATACAGGCTGCTCCAACCTGCTGTAAAATGCTTGATTTCGAGAGTGAGCGAAACTAATGAAAACATTGTTGGGGTAAAACCTAAAGGGAAAGACCTAGCACCAAATCCAATTTGCCATCTGATCTAACTTCTGGAGGCAGTCAAAATGAGCCTTAGAATTCTTCCCTACCTTATTCCTGTGCTGAGATACAGGCTGCTCCAACCTGCTGTAAAATGCTTGATTTCGAGAGTGAGCGAAACTAATGAAAACATTGTTGGGGTAAAACCTAAAGGGAAAGACCTAGCACCAAATCCAATTTGCCATCTGATCTAACTTCTGGAGGCAGTCAAAATGAGCCTTAGAATTCTTCCCTACCTTATTCCTGTGCTGAGATACAGGCTGCTCCAACCTGCTGTAAAATGCTTGATTTCGAGAGTGAGCGAAACTAATGAAAACATTGTTGGGGTAAAACCTAAAGGGAAAGACCTAGCACCAAATCCAATTTGCCATCTGATCTAACTTCTGGAGGCAGTCAAAATGAGCCTTAGAATTCTTCCCTACCTTATTCCTGTGCTGAGATACAGGCTGCTCCAACCTGCTGTAAAATGCTTGATTTCGAGAGTGAGCGAAACTAATGAAAACATTGTTGGGGTAAAACCTAAAGGGAAAGACCTAGCACCAAATCCAATTTGCCATCTGATCTAACTTCTGGAGGCAGTCAAAATGAGCCTTAGAATTCTTCCCTACCTTATTCCTGTGCTGAGATACAGGCTGCTCCAACCTGCTGTAAAATGCTTGATTTCGAGAGTGAGCGAAACTAATGAAAACATTGTTGGGGTAAAACCTAAAGGGAAAGACCTAGCACCAAATCCAATTTGCCATCTGATCTAACTTCTGGAGGCAGTCAAAATGATCCTTAGAATTCTTCCCTACCTTATTCCTGTGCTGAGATACAGGCTGCTCCAACCTGCTGTAAAATGCTTGATTTCGAGAGTGAGCGAAACTAATGAAAACATTGTTGGGGTAAAACCTAAAGGGAAAGACCTAGCACCAAATCCAATTTGCCATCTGATCTAACTTCTGGAGGCAGTCAAAATGAGCCTTAGAATTCTTCCCTACCTTATTCCTGTGCTGAGATACAGGCTGCTCCAACCTGCTGTAAAATGCTTGATTTCGAGAGTGAGCGAAACTAATGAAAACATTGTTGGGGTAAAACCTAAAGGGAAAGACCTAGCACCAAATCCAATTTGCCATCTGATCTAACTTCTGGAGGCAGTCAAAATGAGCCTTAGAATTCTTCCCTACCTTATTCCTGTGCTGAGATACAGGCTGCTCCAACCTGCTGTAAAATGCTTGATTTCGAGAGTGAGCGAAACTAATGAAAACATTGTTGGGGTAAAACCTAAAGGGAAAGACCTAGCACCAAATCCAATTTGCCATCTGATCTAACTTCTGGAGGCAGTCAAAATGAGCCTTAGAATTCTTCCCTACCTTATTCCTGTGCTGAGATACAGGCTGCTCCAACCTGCTGTAAAATGCTTGATTTCGAGAGTGAGCGAAACTAATGAAAACATTGTTGGGGTAAAACCTAAAGGGAAAGACCTAGCACCAAATCCAATTTGCCATCTGATCTAACTTCTGGAGGCAGTCAAAATGAGCCTTAGAATTCTTCCCTACCTTATTCCTGTGCTGAGATACAGGCTGCTCCAACCTGCTGTAAAATGCTTGATTTCGAGAGTGAGCGAAACTAATGAAAACATTGTTGGGGTAAAACCTAAAGGGAAAGACCTAGCACCAAATCCAATTTGCCATCTGATCTAACTTCTGGAGGCAGTCAAAATGAGCCTTAGAATTCTTCCCTACCTTATTCCTGTGCTGAGATACAGGCTGCTCCAACCTGCTGTAAAATGCTTGATTTCGAGAGTGAGCGAAACTAATGAAAACATTGTTGGGGTAAAACCTAAAGGGAAAGACCTAGCACCAAATCCAATTTGCCATCTGATCTAACTTCTGGAGGCAGTCAAAATGAGCCTTAGAATTCTTCCCTACCTTATTCCTGTGCTGAGATACAGGCTGCTCCAACCTGCTGTAAAATGCTTGATTTCGAGAGTGAGCGAAACTAATGAAAACATTGTTGGGGTAAAACCTAAAGGGAAAGACCTAGCACCAAATCCAATTTGCCATCTGATCTAACTTCTGGAGGCAGTCAAAATGAGCCTTAGAATTCTTCCCTACCTTATTCCTGTGCTGAGATACAGGCTGCTCCAACCTGCTGTAAAATGCTTGATTTCGAGAGTGAGCGAAACTAATGAAAACATTGTTGGGGTAAAACCTAAAGGGAAAGACCTAGCACCAAATCCAATTTGCCATCTGATCTAACTTCTGGAGGCAGTCAAAATGATCCTTAGAATTCTTCCCTACCTTATTCCTGTGCTGAGATACAGGCTGCTCCAACCTGCTGTAAAATGCTTGATTTCGAGAGTGAGCGAAACTAATGAAAACATTGTTGGGGTAAAACCTAAAGGGAAAGACCTAGCACCAAATCCAATTTGCCATCTGATCTAACTTCTGGAGGCAGTCAAAATGAGCCTTTGAATTCTTCCCTACCTTATTCCTCTGTTGAGATACAGGCTGCTCCAACCTGCTGTAAAATGCTTGATTTCGAGAGTGAGCGAAACTAATGAAAACATTGTTGGGGTAAAACCTAAAGGGAAAGACCTAGCACCAAATCCAATTTGCCATCTGATCTAACTTCTGGAGGCAGTCAAAATGATCCTTAGAATTCTTCCCTACCTTATTCCTGTGCTGAGATACAGGCTGCTCCAACCTGCTGTAAAATGCTTGATTTCGAGAGTGAGCGAAACTAATGAAAACATTGTTGGGGTAAAACCTAAAGGGAAAGACCTAGCACCAAATCCAATTTGCCATCTGATCTAACTTCTGGAGGCAGTCAAAATGATCCTTAGAATTCTTCCCTACCTTATTCCTGTGCTGAGATACAGGCTGCTCCAACCTGCTGTAAAATGCTTGATTTCGAGAGTGAGCGAAACTAATGAAAACATTGTTGGGGTAAAACCTAAAGGGAAAGACCTAGCACCAAATCCAATTTGCCATCTGATCTAACTTCTGGAGGCAGTCAAAATGAGCCTTAGAATTCTTCCCTACCTTATTCCTGTGCTGAGATACAGGCTGCTCCAACCTGCTGTAAAATGCTTGATTTCGAGAGTGAGCGAAACTAATGAAAACATTGTTGGGGTAAAACCTAAAGGGAAAGACCTAGCACCAAATCCAATTTGCCATCTGATCTAACTTCTGGAGGCAGTCAAAATGAGCCTTAGAATTCTTCCCTACCTTATTCCTGTGCTGAGATACAGGCTGCTCCAACCTGCTGTAAAATGCTTGATTTCGAGAGTGAGCGAGAAACTAATGAAAACATTGTTGGGGTAAAAACCTAAAGGGAAAGACCTAGCACCAAATCCAATTTGCCATCTGATCTAACTTCTGGAGGCAGTCAAAATGAGCATTTGAATTCTTCCCTACCTTATTCCTGTGCTGAGATACAGGCTGCTCCAACCTGCTGTAAAATGCTTGATTTCGAGAGTGAGCGAAACTAATGAAAAACATTGTTGGGGTAAAACCTAAAGGGAAAGACCTAGCACCAAATCCAATTTGCCATCTGATCTAACTTCTGGAGGCAGTCAAAATGAGCCTTAGAATTCTTCCCTACCTTATTCCTGTGCTGAGATACAGGCTGCTCCAACCTGCTGTAAAATGCTTGATTTCGAGAGTGAGCGAAACTAATGAAAACATTGGTGGGGTAAAACCTAAAGGGAAAGACCTAGCACCAAATCCAATTTGCCATCTGATCTAACTTCTGGAGGCAGTCAAAATGATCCTTAGAATTCTTCCCTACCTTATTCCTGTGCTGAGATACAGGCTGCTCCAACCTGCTGTAAAATGCTTGATTTCGAGAGTGAGCGAAACTAATGAAAACATTGTTGGGGTAAAACCTAAAGGGAAAGACCTAGCACCAAATCCAATTTGCCATCTGATCTAACTTCTGGAGGCAGTCAAAATGAGCCTTAGAATTCTTCCCTACCTTATTCCTGTGCTGAGATACAGGCTGCTCCAACCTGCTGTAAAATGCTTGATTTCGAGAGTGAGCGAAACTAATGAAAACATTGTTGGGGTAAAACCTAAAGGGAAAGACCTAGCACCAAATCCAATTTGCCATCTGATCTAACTTCTGGAGGCAGTCAAAATGAGCCTTAGAATTCTTCCCTACCTTATTCCTGTGCTGAGATACAGGCTGCTCCAACCTGCTGTAAAATGCTTGATTTCGAGAGTGAGCGAAACTAATGAAAACATTGTTGGGGTAAAACCTAAAGGGAAAGACCTAGCACCAAATCCAATTTGCCATCTGATCTAACTTCTGGAGGCAGTCAAAATGAGCCTTAGAATTCTTCCCTACCTTATTCCTGTGCTGAGATACAGGCTGCTCCAACCTGCTGTAAAATGCTTGATTTCGAGAGTGAGCGAAACTAATGAAAACATTGTTGGGGTAAAACCTAAAGGGAAAGACCTAGCACCAAATCCAATTTGCCATCTGATCTAACTTCTGGAGGCAGTCAAAATGAGCCTTAGAATTCTTCCCTACCTTATTCCTGTGCTGAGATACAGGCTGCTCCAACCTGCTGTAAAATGCTTGATTTCGAGAGTGAGCGAAACTAATGAAAACATTGTTGGGGTAAAACCTAAAGGGAAAGACCTAGCACCAAATCCAATTTGCCATCTGATCTAACTTCTGGAGGCAGTCAAAATGATCCTTAGAATTCTTCCCTACCTTATTCCTGTGCTGAGATACAGGCTGCTCCAACCGGCTGTAAAATGCTTGATTTCGAGAGTGAGCGAAACTAATGAAAACATTGTTGGGGTAAAACCTAAAGGGAAAGACCTAGCACCAAATCCAATTTGCCATCTGATCTAACTTCTGGAGGCAGTCAAAATGAGCCTTAGAATTCTTCCCTACCTTATTCCTGTGCTGAGATACAGGCTGCTCCAACCTGCTGTAAAATGCTTGATTTCGAGAGTGAGCGAAACTGATGAAAACATTGTTGGGGTAAAACCTAAAGGAAAGACCTAGCACCAAATCCAATTTGCCATCTGATCTAACTTCTGGAGGCAGTCAAAATGAGCATTTGAATTCTTCCCTACCTTATTCCTGTGCTGAGATACAGGCTGCTCCAACCTGCTGTAAAATGCTTGATTTCGAGAGTGAGCGAAACTAATGAAAACATTGTTGGGGTAAAACCTAAAGGGAAAGACCTAGCACCAAATCCAATTTGCCATCTGATCTAACTTCTGGAGGCAGTCAAAATGAGCATTTGAATTCTTCCCTACCTTATTCCTGTGCTGAGATACAGGCTGCTCCAACCTGCTGTAAAATGCTTGATTTCGAGAGTGAGCGAAACTAATGAAAACATTGTTGGGGTAAAACCTAAAGGGAAAGACCTAGCACCAAATCCAATTTGCCATCTGATCTAACTTCTGGAGGCAGTCAAAATGAGCCTTAGAATTCTTCCCTACCTTATTCCTGTGCTGAGATACAGGCTGCTCCAACCTGCTGTAAAATGCTTGATTTCGAGAGTGAGCGAAACTGATGAAAACATTGTTGGGGTAAAACCTAAAGGGAAAGACCTAGCACCAAATCCAATTTGCCATCTGATCTAACTTCTGGAGGCAGTCAAAATGAGCATTTGAATTCTTCCCTACCTTATTCCTGTGCTGAGATACAGGCTGCTCCAACCTGCTGTAAAATGCTTGATTTCGAGAGTGAGCGAAACTAATGAAAAACATTGTTGGGGTAAAACCTAAAGGGAAAGACCTAGCACCAAATCCAATTTGCCATCTGATCTAACTTCTGGAGGCAGTCAAAATGAGCCTTAGAATTCTTCCCTACCTTATTCCTGTGCTGAGATACAGGCTGCTCCAACCTGCTGTAAAATGCTTGATTTCGAGAGTGAGCGAAACTAATGAAAACATTGTTGGGGTAAAACCTAAAGGGAAAGACCTAGCACCAAATCCAATTTGCCATCTGATCTAACTTCTGGAGGCAGTCAAAATGAGCCTTAGAATTCTTCCCTACCTTATTCCTGTGCTGAGATACAGGCTGCTCCAACCTGCTGTAAAATGCTTGATTTCGAGAGTGAGCGAAACTAATGAAAACATTGTTGGGGTAAAACCTAAAGGGAAAGACCTAGCACCAAATCCAATTTGCCATCTGATCTAACTTCTGGAGGCAGTCAAAATGAGCCTTAGAATTCTTCCCTACCTTATTCCTGTGCTGAGATACAGGCTGCTCCAACCTGCTGTAAAATGCTTGATTTCGAGAGTGAGCGAAACTAATGAAAACATTGTTGGGGTAAAACCTAAAGGGAAAGACCTAGCACCAAATCCAATTTGCCATCTGATCTAACTTCTGGAGGCAGTCAAAATGAGCATTTGAATTCTTCCCTACCTTATTCCTGTGCTGAGATACAGGCTGCTCCAACCTGCTGTAAAATGCTTGATTTCGAGAGTGAGCGAAACTAATGAAAACATTGTTGGGGTAAAACCTAAAGGGAAAGACCTAGCACCAAATCCAATTTGCCATCTGATCTAACTTCTGGAGGCAGTCAAAATGAGCCTTAGAATTCTTCCCTACCTTATTCCTGTGCTGAGATACAGGCTGCTCCAACCTGCTGTAAAATGCTTGATTTCGAGAGTGAGCGAAACTATGAAAACATTGTTGGGGTAAAACCTAAAGGGAAAGACCTAGCACCAAATCCAATTTGCCATCTGATCTAACTTCTGGAGGCAGTCAAAATGAGCCTTAGAATTCTTCCCTACCTTATTCCTGTGCTGAGATACAGGCTGCTCCAACCTGCTGTAAAATGCTTGATTTCGAGAGTGAGCGAAACTAATGAAAACATTGTTGGGGTAAAACCTAAAGGGAAAGACCTAGCACCAAATCCAATTTGCCATCTGATCTAACTTCTGGAGGCAGTCAAAATGAGCCTTAGAATTCTTCCCTACCTTATTCCTGTGCTGAGATACAGGCTGCTCCAACCTGCTGTAAAATGCTTGATTTCGAGAGTGAGCGAAACTAATGAAAACATTGTTGGGGTAAAACCTAAAGGGAAAGACCTAGCACCAAATCCAATTTGCCATCTGATCTAACTTCTGGAGGCAGTCAAAATGATCCTTAGAATTCTTCCCTACCTTATTCCTGTGCTGAGATACAGGCTGCTCCAACCGGCTGTAAAATGCTTGATTTCGAGAGTGAGCGAAACTAATGAAAACATTGTTGGGGTAAAACCTAAAGGGAAAGACCTAGCACCAAATCCAATTTGCCATCTGATCTAACTTCTGGAGGCAGTCAAAATGAGCCTTAGAATTCTTCCCTACCTTATTCCTGTGCTGAGATACAGGCTGCTCCAACCTGCTGTAAAATGCTTGATTTCGAGAGTGAGCGAAACTAATGAAAACATTGTTGGGGTAAAACCTAAAGGGAAAGACCTAGCACCAAATCCAATTTGCCATCTGATCTAACTTCTGGAGGCAGTCAAAATGAGCATTAGAATTCTTCCCTACCTTATTCCTGTGCTGAGATACAGGCTGCTCCAACCTGCTGTAAAATGCTTGATTTCGAGAGTGAGCGAAACTAATGAAAACATTGTTGGGGTAAAACCTAAAGGGAAAGACCTAGCACCAAATCCAATTTGCCATCTGATCTAACTTCTGGAGGCAGTCAAAATGAGCCTTAGAATTCTTCCCTACCTTATTCCTGTGCTGAGATACAGGCTGCTCCAACCTGCTGTAAAATGCTTGATTTCGAGAGTGAGCGAAACTAATGAAAACATTGTTGGGGTAAAACCTAAAGGGAAAGACCTAGCACCAAATCCAATTTGCCATCTGATCTAACTTCTGGAGGCAGTCAAAATGATCCTTAGAATTCTTCCCTACCTTATTCCTGTGCTGAGATACAGGCTGCTCCAACCTGCTGTAAAATGCTTGATTTCGAGAGTGAGCGAAACTAATGAAAACATTGTTGGGATAAAACCTAAAGGGAAAGACCCTAGCACCAAATCCAATTTGCCATCTGATCTAAACTTCTGGAGGCAGTCAAAATGAGCCTTAGAATTCTTCCCTACCTTATTCCTGTGCTGAGATACAGGCTGCTCCAACCTGCTGTAAAATGCTTGATTTCGAGAGTGAGCGAAACTAATGAAAACATTGTTGGGGTAAAACCTAAAGGGAAAGACCTAGCACCAAATCCAATTTGCCATCTGATCCTAACTTCTGGAGGCAGTCAAAATGAGCCTTAGAATTCTTCCCTACCTTATTCCTGTGCTGAGATACAGGCTGCTCCAACCTGCTGTAAAATGCTTGATTTCGAGAGTGAGCGAAACTAATGAAAACATTGTTGGGGTAAAACCTAAAGGGAAAGACCTAGCACCAAATCCAATTTGCCATCTGATCTAACTTCTGGAGGCAGTCAAAATGAGCCTTAGAATTCTTCCCTACCTTATTCCTGTGCTGAGATACAGGCTGCTCCAACCTGCTGTAAAATGCTTGATTTCGAGAGTGAGCGAAACTAATGAAAACATTGTTGGGGTAAAACCTAAAGGGAAAGACCTAGCACCAAATCCAATTTGCCATCTGATCTAAACTTCTGGAGGCAGTCAAAATGATCCTTAGAATTCTTCCCTACCTTATTCCTGTGCTGAGATACAGGCTGCTCCAACCTGCTGTAAAATGCTTGATTTCGAGAGTGAGCGAAACTAATGAAAACATTGTTGGGGTAAAACCTAAAGGGAAAGACCTAGCACCAAATCCAATTTGCCATCTGATCTAACTTCTGGAGGCAGTCAAAATGAGCCTTAGAATTCTTCCCTACCTTATTCCTGTGCTGAGATACAGGCTGCTCCAACCTGCTGTAAAATGCTTGATTTCGAGAGTGAGCGAAACTAATGAAAACATTGTTGGGGTAAAACCTAAAGGGAAAGACCTAGCACCAAATCCAATTTGCCATCTGATCTAACTTCTGGAGGCAGTCAAAATGATCCTTAGAATTCTTCCCTACCTTATTCCTGTGCTGAGATACAGGCTGCTCCAACCTGCTGTAAAATGCTTGATTTCGAGAGTGAGCGAAACTAATGAAAACATTGTTGGGGTAAAACCTAAAGGGAAAGACCTAGCACCAAATCCAATTTGCCATCTGATCTAACTTCTGGAGGCAGTCAAAATGAGCCTTAGAATTCTTCCCTACCTTATTCCTGTGCTGAGATACAGGCTGCTCCAACCTGCTGTAAAATGCTTGATTTCGAGAGTGAGCGAAACTAATGAAAACATTGTTGGGGTAAAACCTAAAGGGAAAGACCTAGCACCAAATCCAATTTGCCATCTGATCTAACTTCTGGAGGCAGTCAAAATGATCCTTAGAATTCTTCCCTACCTTATTCCTGTGCTGAGATACAGGCTGCTCCAACCTGCTGTAAAATGCTTGATTTCGAGAGTGAGCGAAACTAATGAAAACATTGTTGGGGTAAAACCTAAAGGGAAAGACCTAGCACCAAATCCAATTTGCCATCTGATCTAACTTCTGGAGGCAGTCAAAATGAGCCTTAGAATTCTTCCCTACCTTATTCCTGTGCTGAGATACAGGCTGCTCCAACCTGCTGTAAAATGCTTGATTTCGAGAGTGAGCGAAACTAATGAAAACATTGTTGGGGTAAAACCTAAAGGGAAAGACCTAGCACCAAATCCAATTTGCCATCTGATCTAACTTCTGGAGGCAGTCAAAATGATCCTTAGAATTCTTCCCTACCTTATTCCTGTGCTGAGATACAGGCTGCTCCAACCTGCTGTAAAATGCTTGATTTCGAGAGTGAGCGAAACTAATGAAAACATTGTTGGGGTAAAACCTAAAGGGAAAGACCTAGCACCAAATCCAATTTGCCATCTGATCTAACTTCTGGAGGCAGTCAAAATGAGCCTTAGAATTCTTCCCTACCTTATTCCTGTGCTGAGATACAGGCTGCTCCAACCTGCTGTAAAATGCTTGATTTCGAGAGTGAGCGAAACTAATGAAAACATTGTTGGGGTAAAACCTAAAGGGAAAGACCTAGCACCAAATCCAATTTGCCATCTGATCTAACTTCTGGAGGCAGTCAAAATGATCCTTAGAATTCTTCCCTACCTTATTCCTGTGCTGAGATACAGGCTGCTCCAACCTGCTGTAAAATGCTTGATTTCGAGAGTGAGCGAAACTAATGAAAACATTGTTGGGGTAAAACCTAAAGGGAAAGACCTAGCACCAAATCCAATTTGCCATCTGATCTAACTTCTGGAGGCAGTCAAAATGAGCCTTAGAATTCTTCCCTACCTTATTCCTGTGCTGAGATACAGGCTGCTCCAACCGGCTGTAAAATGCTTGATTTCGAGAGTGAGCGAAACTAATGAAAACATTGTTGGGGTAAAACCTAAAGGGAAAGACCTAGCACCAAATCCAATTTGCCATCTGATCTAACTTCTGGAGGCAGTCAAAATGATCCTTAGAATTCTTCCCTACCTTATTCCTGTGCTGAGATACAGGCTGCTCCAACCTGCTGTAAAATGCTTGATTTCGAGAGTGAGCGAAACTAATGAAAACATTGTTGGGGTAAAACCTAAAGGGAAAGACCTAGCACCAAATCCAATTTGCCATCTGATCTAACTTCTGGAGGCAGTCAAAATGATCCTTAGAATTCTTCCCTACCTTATTCCTGTGCTGAGATACAGGCTGCTCCAACCTGCTGTAAAATGCTTGATTTCGAGAGTGAGCGAAACTAATGAAAACATTGTTGGGATAAAACCTAAAGGGAAAGACCTAGCACCAAATCCAATTTGCCATCTGATCTAACTTCTGGAGGCAGTCAAAATGAGCCTTAGAATTCTTCCCTACCTTATTCCTGTGCTGAGATACAGGCTGCTCCAACCTGCTGTAAAATGCTTGATTTCGAGAGTGAGCGAAACTAATGAAAACATTGTTGGGGTAAAACCTAAAGGGAAAGACCTAGCACCAAATCCAATTTGCCATCTGATCTAACTTCTGGAGGCAGTCAAAATGATCCTTAGAATTCTTCCCTACCTTATTCCTGTGCTGAGATACAGGCTGCTCCAACCTGCTGTAAAATGCTTGATTTCGAGAGTGAGCGAAACTAATGAAAACATTGTTGGGGTAAAACCTAAAGGGAAAGACCTAGCACCAAATCCAATTTGCCATCTGATCTAACTTCTGGAGGCAGTCAAAATGATCCTTAGAATTCTTCCCTACCTTATTCCTGTGCTGAGATACAGGCTGCTCCAACCTGCTGTAAAATGCTTGATTTCGAGAGTGAGCGAAACTAATGAAAACATTGTTGGGGTAAAACCTAAAGGGAAAGACCTAGCACCAAATCCAATTTGCCATCTGATCTAACTTCTGGAGGCAGTCAAAATGAGCATTTGAATTCTTCCCTACCTTATTCCTGTGCTGAGATACAGGCTGCTCCAACCTGCTGTAAAATGCTTGATTTCGAGAGTGAGCGAAACTAATGAAAACATTGTTGGGGTAAAACCTAAAGGGAAAGACCTAGCACCAAATCCAATTTGCCATGTGATCTAACTTCTGGAGGCAGTCAAAATGAGCCTTAGAATTCTTCCCTACCTTATTCCTGTGCTGAGATACAGGCTGCTCCAACCTGCTGTAAAATGCTTGATTTCGAGAGTGAGCGAAACTAATGAAAACATTGTTGGGGTAAAACCTAAAGGGAAAGACCTAGCACCAAATCCAATTTGCCATCTGATCTAACTTCTGGAGGCAGTCAAAATGAGCCTTAGAATTCTTCCCTACCTTATTCCTGTGCTGAGATACAGGCTGCTCCAACCTGCTGTAAAATGCTTGATTTCGAGAGTGAGCGAAACTAATGAAAACATTGTTGGGGTAAAACCTAAAGGGAAAGACCTAGCACCAAATCCAATTTGCCATCTGATCTAACTTCTGGAGGCAGTCAAAATGAGCCTTAGAATTCTTCCCTACCTTATTCCTATGCTGAGATACAGGCTGCTCCAACCTGCTGTAAAATGCTTGATTTTGAGAGTGAGCGAAACTAATGAAAACATTGTTGGGGTAAAACCTAAAGGGAAAGACCTAGCACCAAATCCAATTTGCCATCTGATCTAACTTCTGGAGGCAGTCAAAATGAGCATTAGAATTCTTCCCTACCTTATTCCTGTGCTGAGATACAGGCTGCTCCAACCTGCTGTAAAATGCTTGATTTCGAGAGTGAGCGAAACTAATGAAAACATTGTTGGGGTAAAACCTAAAGGGAAAGACCTAGCACCAAATCCAATTTGCCATCTGATCTAACTTCTGGAGGCAGTCAAAATGAGCATTTGAATTCTTCCCTACCTTATTCCTGTGCTGAGATACAGGCTGCTCCAACCTGCTGTAAAATGCTTGATTTCGAGAGTGAGCGAAACTAATGAAAACATTGTTGGGGTAAAACCTAAAGGGAAAGACCTAGCACCAAATCCAATTTGCCATCTGATCTAACTTCTGGAGGCAGTCAAAATGATCCTTAGAATTCTTCCCTACCTTATTCCTGTGCTGAGATACAGGCTGCTCCAACCTGCTGTAAAATGCTTGATTTCGAGAGTGAGCGAAACTAATGAAAACATTGTTGGGGTAAAACCTAAAGGGAAAGACCTAGCACCAAATCCAATTTGCCATCTGATCTAACTTCTGGAGGCAGTCAAAATGATCCTTAGAATTCTTCCCTACCTTATTCCTGTGCTGAGATACAGGCTGCTCCAACCTGCTGTAAAATGCTTGATTTCAGAGAGTGCGCGAAACTAATGAAAACATTGTTGGGGTAAAACCTAAAGGGAAAGACCTAGCACCAAATCCAATTTGCCATCTGATCTAACTTCTGGAGGCAGTCAAAATGAGCCTTAGAATTCTTCCCTACCTTATTCCTGTGCTGAGATACAGGCTGCTCCAACCTGCTGTAAAATGCTTGATTTCGAGAGTGAGCGAAACTAATGAAAACATTGTTGGGGTAAAACCTAAAGGGAAAGACCTAGCACCAAATCCAATTTGCCATCTGATCTAACTTCTGGAGGCAGTCAAAATGAGCATTAGAATTCTTCCCTACCTTATTCCTGTGCTGAGATACAGGCTGCTCCAACGTGCTGTAAAATGCTTGATTTCGAGAGTGAGCGAAACTAATGAAAACATTGTTGGGGTAAAACCTAAAGGGAAAGACCTAGCACCAAATCCAATTTGCCATCTGATCTAACTTCTGGAGGCAGTCAAAATGAGCCTTAGAATTCTTCCCTACCTTATTCCTGTGCTGAGATACAGGCTGCTCCAACCTGCTGTAAAATGCTTGATTTCGAGAGTGAGCGAAACTAATGAAAACATTGTTGGGGTAAAACCTAAAGGGAAAGACCTAGCACCAAATCCAATTTGCCATCTGATCTAACTTCTGGAGGCAGTCAAAATGATCCTTAGAATTCTTCCCTACCTTATTCCTGTGCTGAGATACAGGCTGCTCCAACCTGCTGTAAAATGCTTGATTTCGAGAGTGAGCGAAACTAATGAAAACATTGTTGGGGTAAAACCTAAAGGGAAAGACCTAGCACCAAATCCAATTTGCCATCTGATCTAACTTCTGGAGGCAGTCAAAATGAGCCTTAGAATTCTTCCCTACCTTATTCCTGTGCTGAGATACAGGCTGCTCCAACCTGCTGTAAAATGCTTGATTTCGAGAGTGAGCGAAACTAATGAAAACATTGTTGGGGTAAAACCTAAAGGGAAAGACCTAGCACCAAATCCAATTTGCCATCTGATCTAACTTCTGGAGGCAGTCAAAATGATCCTTAGAATTCTTCCCTACCTTATTCCTGTGCTGAGATACAGGCTGCTCCAACCTGCTGTAAAATGCTTGATTTCGAGAGTGAGCGAAACTAATGAAAACATTGTTGGGGTAAAACCTAAAGGGAAAGACCTAGCACCAAATCCAATTTGCCATCTGATCTAACTTCTGGAGGCAGTCAAAATGAGCCTTAGAATTCTTCCCTACCTTATTCCTGTGCTGAGATACAGGCTGCTCCAACCTGCTGTAAAATGCTTGATTTCGAGAGTGAGCGAAACTAATGAAAACATTGTTGGGGTAAAACCTAAAGGGAAAGACCTAGCACCAAATCCAATTTGCCATCTGATCTAACTTCTGGAGGCAGTCAAAATGAGCCTTAGAATTCTTCCCTACCTTATTCCTGTGCTGAGATACAGGCTGCTCCAACCTGCTGTAAAATGCTTGATTTCGAGAGTGAGCGAAACTAATGAAAACATTGTTGGGGTAAAACCTAAAGGGAAAGACCTAGCACCAAATCCAATTTGCCATCTGATCTAACTTCTGGAGGCAGTCAAAATGAGCCTTAGAATTCTTCCCTACCTTATTCCTGTGCTGAGATACAGGCTGCTCCAACCTGCTGTAAAATGCTTGATTTCGAGAGTGAGCGAAACTAATGAAAACATTGTTGGGGTAAAACCTAAAGGGAAAGACCTAGCACCAAATCCAATTTGCCATCTGATCTAACTTCTGGAGGCAGTCAAAATGAGCCTTAGAATTCTTCCCTACCTTATTCCTGTGCTGAGATACAGGCTGCTCCAACCTGCTGTAAAATGCTTGATTTCGAGAGTGAGCGAAACTAATGAAAACATTGTTGGGGTAAAACCTAAAGGGAAAGACCTAGCACCAAATCCAATTTGCCATCTGATCTAACTTCTGGAGGCAGTCAAAATGAGCATTTGAATTCTTCCCTACCTTATTCCTGTGCTGAGATACAGGCTGCTCCAACCTGCTGTAAAATGCTTGATTTCGAGAGTGAGCGAAACTAATGAAAACATTGTTGGGGTAAAACCTAAAGGGAAAGACCTAGCACCAAATCCAATTTGCCATCTGATCTAACTTCTGGAGGCAGTCAAAATGATCCTTAGAATTCTTCCCTACCTTATTCCTGTGCTGAGATACAGGCTGCTCCAACCTGCTGTAAAATGCTTGATTTCGAGAGTGAGCGAAACTAATGAAAACATTGTTGGGGTAAAACCTAAAGGGAAAGACCTAGCACCAAATCCAATTTGCCATCTGATCTAACTTCTGGAGGCAGTCAAAATGAGCCTTAGAATTCTTCCCTACCTTATTCCTGTGCTGAGATACAGGCTGCTCCAACCTGCTGTAAAATGCTTGATTTCGAGAGTGAGCGAAACTAATGAAAACATTGTTGGGGTAAAACCTAAAGGGAAAGACCTAGCACCAAATCCAATTTGCCATCTGATCTAACTTCTGGAGGCAGTCAAAATGATCCTTAGAATTCTTCCCTACCTTATTCCTGTGCTGAGATACAGGCTGCTCCAACCTGCTGTAAAATGCTTGATTTCGAGAGTGAGCGAAACTAATGAAAACATTGTTGGGGTAAAACCTAAAGGGAAAGACCTAGCACCAAATCCAATTTGCCATCTGATCTAACTTCTGGAGGCAGTCAAAATGATCCTTAGAATTCTTCCCTACCTTATTCCTGTGCTGAGATACAGGCTGCTCCAACCTGCTGTAAAATGCTTGATTTCGAGAGTGAGCGAAACTAATGAAAACATTGTTGGGGTAAAACCTAAAGGGAAAGACCTAGCACCAAATCCAATTTGCCATCTGATCTAACTTCTGGAGGCAGTCAAAATGATCCTTAGAATTCTTCCCTACCTTATTCCTGTGCTGAGATACAGGCTGCTCCAACCTGCTGTAAAATGCTTGATTTCGAGAGTGAGCGAAACTAATGAAAACATTGTTGGGGTAAAACCTAAAGGGAAAGACCTAGCACCAAATCCAATTTGCCATCTGATCTAACTTCTGGAGGCAGTCAAAATGATCCTTAGAATTCTTCCCTACCTTATTCCTGTGCTGAGATACAGGCTGCTCCAACCTGCTGTAAAATGCTTGATTTCGAGAGTGAGCGAAACTAATGAAAACATTGTTGGGGTAAAACCTAAAGGGAAAGACCTAGCACCAAATCCAATTTGCCATCTGATCTAACTTCTGGAGGCAGTCAAAATGAGCCTTAGAATTCTTCCCTACCTTATTCCTGTGCTGAGATACAGGCTGCTCCAACCTGCTGTAAAATGCTTGATTTCGAGAGTGAGCGAAACTAATGAAAACATTGTTGGGGTAAAACCTAAAGGGAAAGACCTAGCACCAAATCCAATTTGCCATCTGATCTAACTTCTGGAGGCAGTCAAAATGATCCTTAGAATTCTTCCCTACCTTATTCCTGTGCTGAGATACAGGCTGCTCCAACCTGCTGTAAAATGCTTGATTTCGAGAGTGAGCGAAACTAATGAAAACATTGTTGGGGTAAAACCTAAAGGGAAAGACCTAGCACCAAATCCAATTTGCCATCTGATCTAACTTCTGGAGGCAGTCAAAATGAGCCTTAGAATTCTTCCCTACCTTATTCCTGTGCTGAGATACAGGCTGCTCCAACCTGCTGTAAAATGCTTGATTTCGAGAGTGAGCGAAACTAATGAAAACATTGTTGGGGTAAAACCTAAAGGGAAAGACCTAGCACCAAATCCAATTTGCCATCTGATCTAACTTCTGGAGGCAGTCAAAATGAGCATTAGAATTCTTCCCTACCTTATTCCTGTGCTGAGATACAGGCTGCTCCAACGTGCTGTAAAATGCTTGATTTCGAGAGTGAGCGAAACTAATGAAAACATTGTTGGGGTAAAACCTAAAGGGAAAGACCTAGCACCAAATCCAATTTGCCATCTGATCTAACTTCTGGAGGCAGTCAAAATGAGCCTTAGAATTCTTCCCTACCTTATTCCTGTGCTGAGATACAGGCTGCTCCAACCTGCTGTAAAATGCTTGATTTCGAGAGTGAGCGAAACTAATGAAAACATTGTTGGGGTAAAACCTAAAGGGAAAGACCTAGCACCAAATCCAATTTGCCATCTGATCTAACTTCTGGAGGCAGTCAAAATGAGCCTTAGAATTCTTCCCTACCTTATTCCTGTGCTGAGATACAGGCTGCTCCAACCTGCTGTAAAATGCTTGATTTCGAGAGTGAGCGAAACTAATGAAAACATTGTTGGGGTAAAACCTAAAGGGAAAGACCTAGCACCAAATCCAATTTGCCATCTGATCTAACTTCTGGAGGCAGTCAAAATGAGCCTTAGAATTCTTCCCTACCTTATTCCTGTGCTGAGATACAGGCTGCTCCAACCTGCTGTAAAATGCTTGATTTCGAGAGTGAGCGAAACTAATGAAAACATTGTTGGGGTAAAACCTAAAGGGAAAGACCTAGCACCAAATCCAATTTGCCATCTGATCTAACTTCTGGAGGCAGTCAAAATGATCCTTAGAATTCTTCCCTACCTTATTCCTGTGCTGAGATACAGGCTGCTCCAACCTGCTGTAAAATGCTTGATTTCGAGAGTGAGCGAAACTAATGAAAACATTGTTGGGGTAAAACCTAAAGGGAAAGACCTAGCACCAAATCCAATTTGCCATCTGATCTAACTTCTGGAGGCAGTCAAAATGAGCCTTAGAATTCTTCCCTACCTTATTCCTGTGCTGAGATACAGGCTGCTCCAACCTGCTGTAAAATGCTTGATTTCGAGAGTGAGCGAAACTAATGAAAACATTGTTGGGGTAAAACCTAAAGGGAAAGACCTAGCACCAAATCCAATTTGCCATCTGATCTAACTTCTGGAGGCAGTCAAAATGAGCCTTAGAATTCTTCCCTACCTTATTCCTGTGCTGAGATACAGGCTGCTCCAACCTGCTGTAAAATGCTTGATTTCGAGAGTGAGCGAAACTAATGAAAACATTGTTGGGGTAAAACCTAAAGGGAAAGACCTAGCACCAAATCCAATTTGCCATCTGATCTAACTTCTGGAGGCAGTCAAAATGAGCCTTAGAATTCTTCCCTACCTTATTCCTGTGCTGAGATACAGGCTGCTCCAACCTGCTGTAAAATGCTTGATTTCGAGAGTGAGCGAAACTAATGAAAACATTGTTGGGGTAAAACCTAAAGGGAAAGACCTAGCACCAAATCCAATTTGCCATCTGATCTAACTTCTGGAGGCAGTCAAAATGAGCCTTAGAATTCTTCCCTACCTTATTCCTGTGCTGAGATACAGGCTGCTCCAACCTGCTGTAAAATGCTTGATTTCGAGAGTGAGCGAAACTAATGAAAACATTGTTGGGGTAAAACCTAAAGGGAAAGACCTAGCACCAAATCCAATTTGCCATCTGATCTAACTTCTGGAGGCAGTCAAAATGAGCATTTGAATTCTTCCCTACCTTATTCCTGTGCTGAGATACAGGCTGCTCCAACCTGCTGTAAAATGCTTGATTTCGAGAGTGAGCGAAACTAATGAAAACATTGTTGGGGTAAAACCTAAAGGGAAAGACCTAGCACCAAATCCAATTTGCCATCTGATCTAACTTCTGGAGGCAGTCAAAATGATCCTTAGAATTCTTCCCTACCTTATTCCTGTGCTGAGATACAGGCTGCTCCAACCTGCTGTAAAATGCTTGATTTCGAGAGTGAGCGAAACTAATGAAAACATTGTTGGGGTAAAACCTAAAGGGAAAGACCTAGCACCAAATCCAATTTGCCATCTGATCTAACTTCTGGAGGCAGTCAAAATGAGCCTTAGAATTCTTCCCTACCTTATTCCTGTGCTGAGATACAGGCTGCTCCAACCTGCTGTAAAATGCTTGATTTCGAGAGTGAGCGAAACTAATGAAAACATTGTTGGGGTAAAACCTAAAGGGAAAGACCTAGCACCAAATCCAATTTGCCATCTGATCTAACTTCTGGAGGCAGTCAAAATGATCCTTAGAATTCTTCCCTACCTTATTCCTGTGCTGAGATACAGGCTGCTCCAACCTGCTGTAAAATGCTTGATTTTGAGAGTGAGCGTAACTAATGAAAACATTGTTGGGGTAAAACCTAAAGGGAAAGACCTAGCACCAAATCCAATTTGCCATCTGATCTAACTTCTGGAGGCAGTCAAAATGATCCTTAGAATTCTTCCCTACCTTATTCCTGTGCTGAGATACAGGCTGCTCCAACCTGCTGTAAAATGCTTGATTTCGAGAGTGAGCGAAACTAATGAAAACATTGTTGGGGTAAAACCTAAAGGGAAAGACCTAGCACCAAATCCAATTTGCCATCTGATCTAACTTCTGGAGGCAGTCAAAATGATCCTTAGAATTCTTCCCTACCTTATTCCTGTGCTGAGATACAGGCTGCTCCAACCTGCTGTAAAATGCTTGATTTCGAGAGTGAGCGAAACTAATGAAAACATTGTTGGGGTAAAACCTAAAGGGAAAGACCTAGCACCAAATCCAATTTGCCATCTGATCTAACTTCTGGAGGCAGTCAAAATGATCCTTAGAATTCTTCCCTACCTTATTCCTGTGCTGAGATACAGGCTGCTCCAACCTGCTGTAAAATGCTTGATTTCGAGAGTGAGCGAAACTAATGAAAACATTGTTGGGGTAAAACCTAAAGGGAAAGACCTAGCACCAAATCCAATTTGCCATCTGATCTAACTTCTGGAGGCAGTCAAAATGAGCCTTAGAATTCTTCCCTACCTTATTCCTGTGCTGAGATACAGGCTGCTCCAACCTGCTGTAAAATGCTTGATTTCGAGAGTGAGCGAAACTAATGAAAACATTGTTGGGGTAAAACCTAAAGGGAAAGACCTAGCACCAAATCCAATTTGCCATCTGATCTAACTTCTGGAGGCAGTCAAAATGAGCCTTAGAATTCTTCCCTACCTTATTCCTGTGCTGAGATACAGGCTGCTCCAACCTGCTGTAAAATGCTTGATTTCGAGAGTGAGCGAAACTAATGAAAACATTGTTGGGGTAAAACCTAAAGGGAAAGACCTAGCACCAAATCCAATTTGCCATCTGATCTAACTTCTGGAGGCAGTCAAAATGAGCCTTAGAATTCTTCCCTACCTTATTCCTGTGCTGAGATACAGGCTGCTCCAACCTGCTGTAAAATGCTTGATTTCGAGAGTGAGCGAAACTAATGAAAACATTGTTGGGGTAAAACCTAAAGGGAAAGACCTAGCACCAAATCCAATTTGCCATCTGATCTAACTTCTGGAGGCAGTCAAAATGAGCCTTAGAATTCTTCCCTACCTTATTCCTGTGCTGAGATACAGGCTGCTCCAACCTGCTGTAAAATGCTTGATTTCGAGAGTGGGAGAAACTAATGAAAACATTGTTGGGGTAAAACCTAAAGGGAAAGACCTAGCACCAAATCCAATTTGCCATCTGATCTAACTTCTGGAGGCAGTCAAAATGAGCCTTAGAATTCTTCCCTACCTTATTCCTGTGCTGAGATACAGGCTGCTCCAACCTGCTGTAAAATGCTTGATTTCGAGAGTGAGCGAAACTAATGAAAACATTGTTGGGGTAAAACCTAAAGGGAAAGACCTAGCACCAAATCCAATTTGCCATCTGATCTAACTTCTGGAGGCAGTCAAAATGAGCATTTGAATTCTTCCCTACCTTATTCCTGTGCTGAGATACAGGCTGCTCCAACCTGCTGTAAAATGCTTGATTTCGAGAGTGAGCGAAACTAATGAAAACATTGTTGGGGTAAAACCTAAAGGGAAAGACCTAGCACCAAATCCAATTTGCCATCTGATCTAACTTCTGGAGGCAGTCAAAATGAGCCTTAGAATTCTTCCCTACCTTATTCCTGTGCTGAGATACAGGCTGCTCCAACCTGCTGTAAAATGCTTGATTTCGAGAGTGAGCGAAACTAATGAAAACATTGTTGGGGTAAAACCTAAAGGGAAAGACCTAGCACCAAATCCAATTTGCCATCTGATCTAACTTCTGGAGGCAGTCAAAATGATCCTTAGAATTCTTCCCTACCTTATTCCTGTGCTGAGATACAGGCTGCTCCAACCTGCTGTAAAATGCTTGATTTTGAGAGTGAGCGAAACTAATGAAAACATTGTTGGGGTAAAACCTAAAGGGAAAGACCTAGCACCAAATCCAATTTGCCATCTGATCTAACTTCTGGAGGCAGTCAAAATGATCCTTAGAATTCTTCCCTACCTTATTCCTGTGCTGAGATACAGGCTGCTCCAACCTGCTGTAAAATGCTTGATTTCGAGAGTGAGCGAAACTAATGAAAACATTGTTGGGGTAAAACCTAAAGGGAAAGACCTAGCACCAAATCCAATTTGCCATCTGATCTAACTTCTGGAGGCAGTCAAAATGATCCTTAGAATTCTTCCCTACCTTATTCCTGTGCTGAGATACAGGCTGCTCCAACCTGCTGTAAAATGCTTGATTTCGAGAGTGAGCGAAACTAATGAAAACATTGTTGGGGTAAAACCTAAAGGGAAAGACCTAGCACCAAATCCAATTTGCCATCTGATCTAACTTCTGGAGGCAGTCAAAATGATCCTTAGAATTCTTCCCTACCTTATTCCTGTGCTGAGATACAGGCTGCTCCAACCTGCTGTAAAATGCTTGATTTCGAGAGTGAGCGAAACTAATGAAAACATTGTTGGGGTAAAACCTAAAGGGAAAGACCTAGCACCAAATCCAATTTGCCATCTGATCTAACTTCTGGAGGCAGTCAAAATGATCCTTAGAATTCTTCCCTACCTTATTCCTGTGCTGAGATACAGGCTGCTCCAACCTGCTGTAAAATGCTTGATTTCGAGAGTGAGCGAAACTAATGAAAACATTGTTGGGGTAAAACCTAAAGGGAAAGACCTAGCACCAAATCCAATTTGCCATCTGATCTAACTTCTGGAGGCAGTCAAAATGAGCCTTAGAATTCTTCCCTACCTTATTCCTGTGCTGAGATACAGGCTGCTCCAACCTGCTGTAAAATGCTTGATTTCGAGAGTGAGCGAAACTAATGAAAACATTGTTGGGGTAAAACCTAAAGGGAAAGACCTAGCACCAAATCCAATTTGCCATCTGATCTAACTTCTGGAGGCAGTCAAAATGAGCCTTAGAATTCTTCCCTACCTTATTCCTGTGCTGAGATACAGGCTGCTCCAACCTGCTGTAAAATGCTTGATTTCGAGAGTGAGCGAAACTAATGAAAACATTGTTGGGGTAAAACCTAAAGGGAAAGACCTAGCACCAAATCCAATTTGCCATCTGATCTAACTTCTGGAGGCAGTCAAAATGAGCCTTAGAATTCTTCCCTACCTTATTCCTGTGCTGAGATACAGGCTGCTCCAACCTGCTGTAAAATGCTTGATTTCGAGAGTGAGCGAAACTAATGAAAACATTGTTGGGGTAAAACCTAAAGGGAAAGACCTAGCACCAAATCCAATTTGCCATCTGATCTAACTTCTGGAGGCAGTCAAAATGAGCCTTAGAATTCTTCCCTACCTTATTCCTGTGCTGAGATACAGGCTGCTCCAACCTGCTGTAAAATGCTTGATTTCGAGAGTGGGAGAAACTAATGAAAACATTGTTGGGGTAAAACCTAAAGGGAAAGACCTAGCACCAAATCCAATTTGCCATCTGATCTAACTTCTGGAGGCAGTCAAAATGAGCATTTGAATTCTTCCCTACCTTATTCCTGTGCTGAGATACAGGCTGCTCCAACCTGCTGTAAAATGCTTGATTTCGAGAGTGAGCGAAACTAATGAAAACATTGTTGGGGTAAAACCTAAAGGGAAAGACCTAGCACCAAATCCAATTTGCCATCTGATCTAACTTCTGGAGGCAGTCAAAATGAGCATTTGAATTCTTCCCTACCTTATTCCTGTGCTGAGATACAGGCTGCTCCAACCTGCTGTAAAATGCTTGATTTCGAGAGTGAGCGAAACTAATGAAAACATTGTTGGGGTAAAACCTAAAGGGAAAGACCTAGCACCAAATCCAATTTGCCATCTGATCTAACTTCTGGAGGCAGTCAAAATGAGCCTTAGAATTCTTCCCTACCTTATTCCTGTGCTGAGATACAGGCTGCTCCAACCTGCTGTAAAATGCTTGATTTCGAGAGTGAGCGAAACTAATGAAAACATTGTTGGGGTAAAACCTAAAGGGAAAGACCTAGCACCAAATCCAATTTGCCATCTGATCTAACTTCTGGAGGCAGTCAAAATGAGCCTTAGAATTCTTCCCTACCTTATTCCTGTGCTGAGATACAGGCTGCTCCAACCTGCTGTAAAATGCTTGATTTTGAGAGTGAGCGAAACTAATGAAAACATTGTTGGGGTAAAACCTAAAGGGAAAGACCTAGCACCAAATCCAATTTGCCATCTGATCTAACTTCTGGAGGCAGTCAAAATGATCCTTAGAATTCTTCCCTACCTTATTCCTGTGCTGAGATACAGGCTGCTCCAACCTGCTGTAAAATGCTTGATTTCGAGAGTGAGCGAAACTAATGAAAACATTGTTGGGGTAAAACCTAAAGGGAAAGACCTAGCACCAAATCCAATTTGCCATCTGATCTAACTTCTGGAGGCAGTCAAAATGAGCCTTAGAATTCTTCCCTACCTTATTCCTGTGCTGAGATACAGGCTGCTCCAACCTGCTGTAAAATGCTTGATTTCGAGAGTGAGCGAAACTAATGAAAACATTGTTGGGGTAAAACCTAAAGGGAAAGACCTAGCACCAAATCCAATTTGCCATCTGATCTAACTTCTGGAGGCAGTCAAAATGAGCCTTAGAATTCTTCCCTACCTTATTCCTGTGCTGAGATACAGGCTGCTCCAACCTGCTGTAAAATGCTTGATTTCGAGAGTGAGCGAAACTAATGAAAACATTGTTGGGGTAAAACCTAAAGGGAAAGACCTAGCACCAAATTGCATTGGCCATCTGATCTAACTTCTGGAGGCAGTCAAAATGATCCTTAGAATTCTTCCCTACCTTATTCCTGTGCTGAGATACAGGCTGCTCCAACCTGCTGTAAAATGCTTGATTTCGAGAGTGAGCGAAACTAATGAAAACATTGTTGGGGTAAAACCTAAAGGGAAAGACCTAGCACCAAATCCAATTTGCCATCTGATCTAACTTCTGGAGGCAGTCAAAATGATCCTTAGAATTCTTCCCTACCTTATTCCTGTGCTGAGATACAGGCTGCTCCAACCTGCTGTAAAATGCTTGATTTCGAGAGTGAGCGAAACTAATGAAAACATTGTTGGGGTAAAACCTAAAGGGAAAGACCTAGCACCAAATCCAATTTGCCATCTGATCTAACTTCTGGAGGCAGTCAAAATGATCCTTAGAATTCTTCCCTACCTTATTCCTGTGCTGAGATACAGGCTGCTCCAACCTGCTGTAAAATGCTTGATTTCGAGAGTGAGCGAAACTAATGAAAACATTGTTGGGGTAAAACCTAAAGGGAAAGACCTAGCACCAAATCCAATTTGCCATCTGATCTAACTTCTGGAGGCAGTCAAAATGAGCCTTAGAATTCTTCCCTACCTTATTCCTGTGCTGAGATACAGGCTGCTCCAACCTGCTGTAAAATGCTTGATTTCGAGAGTGAGCGAAACTAATGAAAACATTGTTGGGGTAAAACCTAAAGGGAAAGACCTAGCACCAAATCCAATTTGCCATCTGATCTAACTTCTGGAGGCAGTCAAAATGATCCTTAGAATTCTTCCCTACCTTATTCCTGTGCTGAGATACAGGCTGCTCCAACCTGCTGTAAAATGCTTGATTTCGAGAGTGAGCGAAACTAATGAAAACATTGTTGGGGTAAAACCTAAAGGGAAAGACCTAGCACCAAATCCAATTTGCCATCTGATCTAACTTCTGGAGGCAGTCAAAATGAGCCTTAGAATTCTTCCCTACCTTATTCCTGTGCTGAGATACAGGCTGCTCCAACCTGCTGTAAAATGCTTGATTTCGAGAGTGAGCGAAACTAATGAAAACATTGTTGGGGTAAAACCTAAAGGGAAAGACCTAGCACCAAATCCAATTTGCCATCTGATCTAACTTCTGGAGGCAGTCAAAATGAGCCTTAGAATTCTTCCCTACCTTATTCCTGTGCTGAGATACAGGCTGCTCCAACCTGCTGTAAAATGCTTGATTTCGAGAGTGAGCGAAACTAATGAAAACATTGTTGGGGTAAAACCTAAAGGGAAAGACCTAGCACCAAATCCAATTTGCCATCTGATCTAACTTCTGGAGGCAGTCAAAATGAGCCTTAGAATTCTTCCCTACCTTATTCCTGTGCTGAGATACAGGCTGCTCCAACCTGCTGTAAAATGCTTGATTTCGAGAGTGAGCGAAACTAATGAAAACATTGTTGGGGTAAAACCTAAAGGGAAAGACCTAGCACCAAATCCAATTTGCCATCTGATCTAACTTCTGGAGGCAGTCAAAATGAGCCTTAGAATTCTTCCCTACCTTATTCCTGTGCTGAGATATACAGGCTGCTCCAACCTGCTGTAAAATGCTTGATTTCGAGAGTGAGCGAAACTAATGAAAACATTGTTGGGGTAAAACCTAAAGGGAAAGACCTAGCACCAAATCCAATTTGCCATCTGATCTAACTTCTGGAGGCAGTCAAAATGAGCCTTAGAATTCTTCCCTACCTTATTCCTGTGCTGAGATACAGGCTGCTCCAACCTGCTGTAAAATGCTTGATTTCGAGAGTGAGCGAAACTAATGAAAACATTGTTGGGGGTAAAACCTAAAGGGAAAGACCTAGCACCAAATCCAATTTGCCATCTGATCTAACTTCTGGAGGCAGTCAAAATGATCCTTAGAATTCTTCCCTACCTTATTCCTGTGCTGAGATACAGGCTGCTCCAACCTGCTGTAAAATGCTTGATTTCGAGAGTGAGCGAAACTAATGAAAACATTGTTGGGGTAAAACCTAAAGGGAAAGACCTAGCACCAAATCCAATTTGCCATCTGATCTAACTTCTGGAGGCAGTCAAAATGAGCCCTTAGAATTCTTCCCTACCTTATTCCTGTGCTGAGATACAGGCTGCTCCAACCTGCTGTAAAATGCTTGATTTCGAGAGTGAGCGAAACTAATGAAAACATTGTTGGGGTAAAACCTAAAGGGAAAGACCTAGCACCCAAATCCAATTTGCCATCTGATCTAACTTCTGGAGGCAGTCAAAATGAGCCTTAGAATTCTTCCCTACCTTATTCCTGTGCTGAGATACAGGCTGCTCCAACCTGCTGTAAAATGCTTGATTTCGAGAGTGAGCGAAACTAATGAAAACATTGTTGGGGTAAAACCTAAAGGGAAAGACCTAGCACCAAATCCAATTTGCCATCTGATCTAACTTCTGGAGGCAGTCAAAATGAGCCTTAGAATTCTTCCCTACCTTATTCCTGTGCTGAGATACAGGCTGCTCCAACCTGCTGTAAAATGCTTGATTTCGAGAGTGAGCGAAACTAATGAAAACATTGTTGGGGTAAAACCTAAAGGGAAAGACCTAGCACCAAATCCAATTTGCCATCTGATCTAACTTCTGGAGGCAGTCAAAATGAGCATTTGAATTCTTCCCTACCTTATTCCTGTGCTGAGATACAGGCTGCTCCAACCTGCTGTAAAATGCTTGATTTCGAGAGTGAGCGAAACTAATGAAAACATTGTTGGGGTAAAACCTAAAGGGAAAGACCTAGCACCAAATCCAATTTGCCCATCTGATCTAACTTCTGGAGGCAGTCAAAATGATCCTTAGAATTCTTCCCTACCTTATTCCTGTGCTGAGATACAGGCTGCTCCAACCTGCTGTAAAATGCTTGATTTCGAGAGTGAGCGAAACTAATGAAAACATTGTTGGGGTAAAACCTAAAGGGAAAGACCTAGCACCAAATCCAATTTGCCATCTGATCTAACTTCTGGAGGCAGTCAAAATGAGCCTTAGAATTCTTCCCTACCTTATTCCTGTGCTGAGATACAGGCTGCTCCAACTGCTGTAAAATGCTTGATTTTGAGAGTGAGCGAAACTAATGAAAACATTGTTGGGGTAAAACCTAAAGGGAAAGACCTAGCACCAAATCCAATTTGCCATCTGATCTAACTTCTGGAGGCAGTCAAAATGATCCTTAGAATTCTTCCCTACCTTATTCCTGTGCTGAGATACAGGCTGCTCCAACCTGCTGTAAAATGCTTGATTTCGAGAGTGAGCGAAACTAATGAAAACATTGTTGGGGTAAAACCTAAAGGGAAAGACCTAGCACCAAATCCAATTTGCCATCTGATCTAACTTCTGGAGGCAGTCAAAATGAGCCTTAGAATTCTTCCCTACCTTATTCCTGTGCTGAGAT